>NW_024502034.1:0-691 GCF_017590055.1 Onychostruthus taczanowskii
TTGGGGTCCCAATGTCACTGTCACAGCCTGCGGGTGACACTGCCACAGTTTGGAGTCCCAGTGTCACAGTTTGGGGTCCCATTGTCACTGTCACAGCCTGGAGGTGACACAAGCCCAGCATGGGGGTCCCACGGTGACGCTGTCACAGCCTGGGGGTGACATTGTCACAATCTGGGGTCCCAATGTCACTGTCACAGCCTCAGAGGCGACACAAGCCCAGCACAGGGGTCCGAATGTCACTGTCACAGCCTCAGAGGCGACACAAGCCCAGCACAGGGGTCCGAATGTCACTGTCACAGCCTCAGAGGCGACACAAGCCCAGCACAGGGGTCCGAATGTCACTGTCACAGCCTCAGAGGCGACACAAGCCCAGCACAGGGGTCCGAATGTCACTGTCACAGCCTGCGGGTGACACTGCCACAGTTTGGGGTCCCCATGTCCCTGTCACAGCCTGGGGGTGACACTGGCCCAGCACAGGGGTCCCAATGTCACTGTCACAGCACACGGTGACACCGTCACAGTTTTGGGGGTGACCCTGCCACAGTTTAGGGTCCCAATGTCAGTCACAGACTGAGAGTGACATTGTCACAGTTTGGGGGTTACACTGCTATGATTTGTGGTCCCAATGTCACAGTTTGGGGTCCCAATGTCACAGTTTGCGGTCCCATTGTCACTGTCACAGCCTCAGAGG
>NW_024502035.1:0-691 GCF_017590055.1 Onychostruthus taczanowskii
AAATTGGAGATTTTGGGGTAAAAATTGAAAATTTGGGGTAAAAATTGGGAATTTTAGCATAAAATATTGGGAATTTGGGGGGATTTGGGGTAAAAAGTGGGAAATTCTGAGGGAATTTGGGGTAAAAATTGGAAATTTTGGGGTAAAAATTGGGAAGCTTGGAGGAATTTGGGGGGGAACAGAGAATTTTAGGGTAAAATATTGGGAATTTGGGAAAAAATTGGGAATTTTGGGGGAATTTGGGGTAGAATTTTGGGGTAAAATTTGGAAATATTTGGGAATTTGGGGGAAAAAAATTGGAAATTTGGGGTAAAATTTGGGGATTTTGGGGTAAAAATTGGAGATTTTGGGGATTTAGGGTAAAAATTGGGAATTCTGGAGGAATTTGGGGTAAAATTGGGGAATTTTAGGGTAAAAATTGCAAATATTTGGGAATTTGGGGAAAAACTGGGAGATTTTGGGGTAAAAATTGGGAATTTTGGGGTAAATATTGGAGATCTTGGGGGATTTGGGGTAAAAATTGGGAATTCTGGGGGGAAAATTGCAAATATTTGGGAAATTGGGGTAAAAATTGAGATTTTGGGGTAAAATTTGGGAATTTTTGGGTTAAAATTGGGAATTTTGGGGGGAAATTTGAAATTGGGTTAAAAATTGGGAATTTTAACATAAAATATTGGGAATTTGGGGGGAT
>NW_024502036.1:0-696 GCF_017590055.1 Onychostruthus taczanowskii
TCTGTTGCGTGACTTTGGTTGCAATGATACCCTGTGAAATTAAAATAATTTAGCACTCAAAATTCGGTATCTTTCTGCAGTTTACACTCAGTAAAGTCAGCATGGAAACCATAACAAATTCTGAGTTTCTATCCTGCATCGTGTACTCCAAACATTCACAATAAAGAAACAATCACCATCCCTGGGCTGGCTGTACCAGTGGCCAATCTCCTTGGATGTATTAAACAAGCCCCATCCCTGCCACTCACCGTGTTGTAGTTCCAGATGGTTTTCCAGGACCCGCTGAAGCTCCTTTGCTCAATGATTGCCACACGCCATTGCCTGTTGATGGTCACAATTTGGGACTGGCCACCAATGATGACTTGTGTGTTGTTGAAGATGCCGCCTTGCGTGTTGTTGAAGATGCCACCAGGAATCTGCTGAGACTAAAAAGCCAAGGGAAAGAAGATGTTTCAGTGCTCACTCATTCCTCTCTTTCAGCATCTGCACCCTCAAGCAGGATCCTCTCAAAAGAGAAGATGCCAGGCAAGAAGGGCATGAGGGTTGGCTCTGGGCAGCAGCTTGGAGGCCTCCCCATTTTCTTAATGACAAGTAAGGGCTATGGTTTTCTCACCTGACCATTGCCATTCCAATTGCCAGTGATATTCCAAATGCCATTCCAGTTGCCACTGCCATTCCAATTGCCATTCCAATTGC
>NW_024502037.1:0-6127 GCF_017590055.1 Onychostruthus taczanowskii
CCCCCGAACCCCAAATTCACCCGCGACCCCCAAAATCCAACACAACAAACACCGAATTTCTGTCTTTTCTTCTTTTTTTTCCTTTGCTTAATTCCTTTAATTTTTTTTTTCCTTCTTTTTTTTGGGGGGGGGCAGGCAGGGCTGGGGGGCTGGGCTGGGGCCTGCGGAACAGTTTTGTGGGGCTGTAGGTCAGTTCTGGCGGTCAGGGGGTCAGTTCGGGTTTATGGGTTGGGGTCTCACCTGTGCCAGGTGCGGGCACTGCCCCAGGGCTGTGGGTCGGGGGGTCAGGGCTATGGGTCAGGGCTCATTCCCAGGGGTCAGGGCTCATTCCCGGGGTCATTCCGGGGGTCAGGGGTCATTCCCAATGGTCATTCCCGGGTCTCACCTGGGCCAGGTGCAGGCACTGCCCCAGGGCTGTGGGTCAGGGGCTCAGAGCTATGGGTCAGGGGGTCAGGGCTATGGGTCAGGGGTCATTCCCGGGGGTCAGGGGTCATTCCTGGGGTCATTCCCGGGGGGTCTCACCTGGGCCAGGTGCAGGCACTGCCCCAGCGCTGCCGCTCGCTGCGGCGCCGCCAGGGGGCGCAGCACGCGCAGCTGCACCCAGCGCGCGAGGCCGTTGGACAGCGCCACCAAGCGGCGGAGAGAGGGAGAGCTGCGCGTGCCCGCGGAGAGCGCGAAGGAGCGGATGTCACTGAGCTGGGGACAGCGGGGACAGCGGGGACATTGAGGGGACATCGGGGACATTGGGGACATTGGGGACATTGGGGACATTGGGGACATTGGGGACAGCGGGGACACTGGGATATAGGAGACACTGGGGACAGTGGGGACATCGGGGACATTGGGGACATTGAGGGGACATTGGGAACATTGAGGGGACATTGAGGATATGGGGGATGTTGGGGGGACATTGGGGACATTGAGGGAACATTGGGAACATTGAGGGGACATTGGGGACAGCGGGGACAGTGGGATATAGGAGACACTGGGAACAGTGGGAACACTGGGGACATTGAGGGGACATTGGGGACAGCGGGGACAGCGGGGACATTGGGGACACTGGGGACATCGGGACATTTGGGGACATTGGGGACATTGGGGACATTGAGGGGACATTGAAGACAGCGGGGACATTGGGGACATTGAGGGGTCATTGAGGGACAGTGGGGACATTGGGGGAACAGCGGGGACATTGGGGACAATGGGGATATTGGGGACATTTAGGGACACGGGGATGTTTGGGATATTGGGGACAGCGGGGACATTTGGGGACATCATTGGTGACATTGGGAGATTGAGGATATGGGGGACATTGGGGACAGTGGGGACATTGGCAACACTGGGGACATTTGGTGACTTTTAGGACATCGGGGACATCGGGACATTGGGGTCCAGAGGTTCAGGGGCCCCGGGGGGCGGGTGGCACACAGGTGTGTTTTACACAGTGTCCCCAGGTCCCCCCCAGATGTCCCACAGGTGTCCCCGCTGCCCCCAGGTGTGTCCCCAGCTGTGTCCCCAGCTGTGTCCCTGCTGTCCCCAGGTGTGTCCCCAGCTGTGTCCCCAGGGTCCCCAGAGCAGATCTGGGGGGTCCCCAGAAGGGATCCAGGGGTCCCAAGGGGGAATCTGGGGCTCCTCAGGGGGATCTGGGGGTCCCCAGGTGGATTCTGGGGTCCTCAGAGCGAATCTGGGGGTCCCTAAGGGGGTCTGGGGGCCCCCAGGGGAATCCGGGGGTCCCCAGAAGGGATCCAGGGGTCGCAAGGGGGGATCTGCGGGGTCCTTAAGAGGATCTGGGACTCCAAAGGGAGATCCGGGGGTCTCCAGAATGGATCTGGGGGGTCCTCAGAACGCATTTGGGGGTCCCCAGATGGATCTGGCGGTCCCGGGGGGGTTTTGGGGTCCCAGGAAGGTTTCGGGGTCCGGGGGACTTTTGGGGTCCGGGGCGGTTTTGGGGTCCGGGGTTGTTTTGGGGTCCCAGGAAGGTTTTGGGGTCCGGGGGACTTTTGGGGTCCCGGGGGGGTTTTGGGGTCCGGGGGGGTTTTGGGGTCACTCACCGCACCAAGTGGCCGATCTTGAGGCGCAGGGAGGGACCCTCGGCCGAGTCCCCCGACTCCTGCACCGTGCGGGGGGGTCAAGGAGCGGTGGGGGGTCCTGGAGGGTTTTGGGGAGGTTTTGGGGGTCCTGGAGGGGTCAGTAGGTGCCATGGAGGGGTCACTGGGTGGCATGGAGTGGTCACTCCGTGCAGTGGTCACTCTGTGCAGTGGTCACTATGGAGTGGCCACTCTGCACTGGTCACTGCACTGGTCACTCTGCCCTGGTCACTCTGCCCTGGTCACTCCGCAGCAGTCACTGTGCCCTGGTCACGGCACTGGTCACTCCGCCCTGGTCACTCTGCCCTGGTCACTCCGCCCCGGTCACTCCGCTCCGGTCACTCCACAGAGGTCACTCTGCCCTGGTCACTCCACCCTGGTCACTGTGCCTTGGTCACTCTGCCCTGGTCACGGCACTGGTCACTGTGCCCTGGTCACTCCACAGTGGTCACTCTGCCCTGGTCACGGCACTGGTCACTCCGCCCCGGTCACTCCGCCCTGGTCACTCTGCCCCGGTCACTCCGCCCTGGCCACTCCGCCCCGGTCACTCCGCCCTGGTCACTCCACAGCAGTCACTGTGCCCTGGTCACTCCGCCCTGGTCACTCCACAGCAGTCACTGTGCCCTGGTCACTCCGCCCCGGTCACTCCACCCCGGTCACTCCGCCCTGGTCACTCTGCCCCGGTCACTCCGCCCTGGCCACTCCGCCCCGGTCACTCCGCCCTGGTCACTCCACAGCAGTCACTGTGCCCTGGTCACTCCGCCCTGGTCACTCCACAGCAGTCACTGTGCCCTGGTCACTCCGCCCTGGTCACTCCACAGCAGTCACTGTGCCCTGGTCACTCCGCCCCGGTCACTCCGCTCCGGTCACTCCACAGAGGTCACTCTGCCCTGGTCACTCCACCCTGGTCACTGTGCCTTGGTCACTCTGCCCTGGTCACGGCACTGGTCACTGTGCCCTGGTCACTCCACAGTGGTCACTCTGCCCTGGTCACGGCACTGGTCACTCCGCCCCGGTCACTCCGCCCTGGTCACTCTGCCCCGGTCACTCCGCCCTGGCCACTCCGCCCCGGTCACTCCGCCCTGGTCACTCCACAGCAGTCACTGTGCCCTGGTCACTCCGCCCTGGTCACTCCACAGCAGTCACTGTGCCCTGGTCACTCCGCCCCGGTCACTCCACCCCGGTCACTCCGCCCTGGTCACTCCACAGCGGTCACTCCGCCCTGGTCACTCTGCCCTGGTCACTCCGCCCCGGTCACTCCGCCCCAGTCACTCCACAGTGGTCACTCCACAGCGGTCACTCCGCCCTGGTCACTCCGCCCCGGTCACTCTGCCGCGGTCACTCCGCCCTGGTCACCCTGCCCTGGTTACTGTGCCCCGGTCACTCCACAGAGGTCACTGTGCCCTGGTCACGGCACTGGTCACTCCGCCCCGGTCACTCCGCCCCGGTCACTCCGCCGCGGTCACTCGGGCTGAGCGCTGCCCGGCCCCGCACCCCTTCCTGTCGAGCTCCTCGACGTCGGGCACCCTCATGCCGAAGATGAAGAGGTTCTCCTCGCCCGCCTCCTCGGCCATCTCCACGTTGGCGCCGTCCATGGTGCCGATGGTCAGCGCCCCGTTCAGCATGAACTTCATGTTCCCGGTGCCCGAGGCCTCCGTGCCCGCCGTGGAGATCTGCTCCGACAGGTCCGCAGCCGGGATCACTGCGGGGGGGGATGTCGGGGGGTGTTGGGGTGATATCGGGGCATATCGGGGTTATATCACGGGATATCGGGGTTATATCGGTGGATATCGGGGTGATATCGGGGCATATCGGGGTTATATCGCGGGATATTGGGGTGATATCAGGGGATATCGGGGTGTATTGGGTGATATTGGGTGATATCGGGGTGTATTGGGGGATATTGGGGGATATCGGGGTTATATCAGGGGATATCGGGGTTATATCGGGGCATATTGGGGTGATATTGGGGGATATCGGGGTGTATTGGGGTTATATCAGGGCATATCGGGGATATATTGGGGGATATCAGGGTGTGTTGGGTGATATCGGGGTGTATTGGGGTTATATCGGGGGATATCGGGGTGTATTGGATTATATTGGGGGATATTGGGGTTATATCAGGGGATATCGGGGTGTATCGGGGTGATATTGGGTGATATTGGGGTGTATTGGATTATATTGGGGTTATATAGGGGGATATCAGGGTGTATTGGGTGATATTGGGGTGTATTTGGGTTATATCAGGGTGATATTGGGTTATATCGGGGGATATCGGGGTGATATTGGGGAGTATTGGCATTATATCAGGATTATTGGGGGATATTGGGGCTATATCAGGGGATATTTGTTTTATATCAGGGTTATTTGGGGTGATATCGAGGTTATTTGGGTAATATCGGGGTTATTTGGGGGTGTATCGGGGGGTGTTTGGGTTATATCGGGGTTATTGGGGTGTATCGGGGCTATTTGGGGTGACACCAGGTGACAGTCGGGATATTTGGTGACACTGAAGTGATAGCAGGGGATATTGGAGATCCCACAGGGGGGATTTGGAATTTTGGGGTGGGTTCAGGGGTTTTTGGGGTGGGTTCAGGGGTTTTGGGGTGGGTTCAGGAGGATTTGGGGGTTCAGGGGTGTTTTTTGGGGTTTTTTGGGGTGCCCACCCTTCTCGGCCAGCGACACCCGGTAGTTCTCCAGGAACAGATCCCACAGGGGGGTTGGGGATTTTGGGGTGGTTCAGGGGTTTTGGGTGGTTCATGGAGGTTTTTGGGGTTGTTCAGGAGGATTTTGGGGTGATTTGGGGGGGTTTTTTGGGGTGCCCACCCTTCTCGGCCAGCGACACCCGGTAGTTCTCCAGGAACAGCACCCGCAGGCGGGTTGGGGATTTTGGGGTGGTTCAGGGAGGTTTTTGGGGTGGTTTAAGGAGGTTTTGGGGTGGGTTCAGGAGGATTTTGGGGTGATTTTGGGGTTTTTTGGGGTGCCCACCCTTCTCGGCCAGCGACTCCCGGTAGTTCTCCAGGAACAGCACCCGCAGGTGGGTTGGGGATTTTGGGGTGGTTCAGGGGGTTTCAGGGAGGTTTTTGGGGTGGGTTCTGGAGGATTTTGGGGTGGTTTAAGGAGGTTTCGGGGTGGGTTCAGGAGGATTTTGGGGTGGTTTGGGGTTTTTTGGGGTGCCCACCCTTCTCGGCCAGCGACACCCGGTAGTTCTCCAGGAACAGCACCCGCAGGTGGGTTGGGGATTTTGGGGTGGTTCAGGGAGGTTTTTGGGGTGGTTCATGGAGGTTTTTGGGGTTGGGTTTTGGGGTGGGTTCAGGAGGATTTGGGGGTTCAGGGGTGTTTTTTGGGGTTTTTTGGGGTGCCCACCCTTCTCGGCCAGCGACACCCGGTAGTTCTCCAGGAACAGCACCCGCAGGGGGGGTGGGGCGTTTGGGGGGGTTCGGGTGGGGTGGTTCAGGGGTTTTGGGTGGTTCATGGAGGTTTTTGGGGTTGTTCAGTAGGATTTTGGGGTGATTTGGGGGGGTTTTTTGGGGTGCCCACCCTTCTCGGCCAGCGACACCCAGTAGTTCTCCAGGAACAGCACCCGCAGGCGGGTTGGGGATTTTGGGGTGGTTCAGGGGGTTTCAGGGAGGTTTTTGGGGTGGGTTCTGGAGGATTTTGGGGTGGTTTAAGGAGGTTTCGGGGTGGGTTCAGGAGGATTTTGGGGTGGTTTGGGGTTTTTTGGGGTGCCCACCCTTCTCGGCCAGCGACACCCGGTAGTTCTCCAGGAACCGCACCCGCAGGCGGGTTGGGGATTTTGGGGTCGTTCAAGGGTTTTTGGGTGGTTCATGGAGGTTTTTGGGGTTGTTCAGGAGGATTTTGGGGTGGTTCAGGGGGTTTCAGGGAGGTTTTTGGGGTTGTTCAGGAGGATTTTGGGGTGATTTGGGGTTTTTTGGGGTGCCCACCCTTCTCGGCCAGCGACACCCGGTAGTTCTCCAGGAACAGCACCCGCAGGTGGGTTGGGGATTTTGGGGTGGTTCAGGGAGGTTTTTGGGGTGGTT
>NW_024502037.1:8947-12805 GCF_017590055.1 Onychostruthus taczanowskii
TTGAAATTTTGGGGTGGGTTCAGGGGTTTTTGGGGTGGGTTCAGGGGTTTTGGGGTGGGTTCAGGAGGATTTGGGGGTTCAGGGGTGTTTTTTGGGGTTTTTTGGGGTGCCCACCCTTCTCGGCCAGCGACACCCGGTAGTTCTCCAGCAACAGCACCCGCAGGCGGGTTGGGGATTTTGGGGTCGTTCAAGGGTTTTTGGGTGGTTCATGGAGGTTTTTGGGGTTGTTCAGGAGGATTTTGGGGTGGTTCAGGGGGTTTCAGGGAGGTTTTTGGGGTTGTTCAGGAGGATTTTGGGGTGGTTCAGGGGGTTTCAGGGAGGTTTTTGGGGTTGTTCAGGAGGATTTTGGGGTGGTTCAGGGGGTTTCAGGGAGGTTTTTGGGGTTGTTCAGGAGGATTTTGGGGTGCTTTGGGGTTTTTTGGGGTGCCCACCCTTCTCGGCCAGCGACACCCGGTAGTTCTCCAGGAACAGCACCCGCAGGCGGGTTGGGGATTTTGGGGTGGTTCAGGGAGGTTTTTGGGGTGGTTTAAGGAGGTTTTGGGGTGGGTTCAGGAGGATTTTGGGGTGATTTTGGGGTTTTTTGGGGTGCCCACCCTTCTCGGCCAGCGACACCCAGTAGTTCTCCAGGAACAGCACCCGCAGGCGGGTTGGGGATTTTGGGGTGGTTCAGGGGGTTTCAGGGAGGTTTTTGGGGTGGGTTCTGGAGGATTTTGGGGTGGTTTAAGGAGGTTTCGGGGTGGGTTCAGGAGGATTTTGGGGTGGTTTGGGGTTTTTTGGGGTGCCCACCCTTCTCGGCCAGCGACACCCGGTAGTTCTCCAGGAACCGCACCCGCAGGCGGGTTGGGGATTTTGGGGTCGTTCAAGGGTTTTTGGGTGGTTCAGGGAGGTTTTTGGGGTGGGTTCAGGAGGATTTTGGGGTGGTTTGGGGTTTTTTGGGGTGCCCACCCTTCTCGGCCAGCGACACCCGGTAGTTCTCCAGGAACAGCACCCGCAGGCGGTCGCCCACGGCTGGGTCCTGGTTGACCACGTCGCCGATGGCCGTCACCAGCCGGATGATCATCTTGGCCATGTGGTACCCGGGGGCGGCCTGGGGGGCACCCCGAAACACTCAGCGACCCCAAAAACCCTCAGGGACCCCCCCCATCCCCCCCCCAGAGAGACCTTGCACCCAGCAGGAGCCCCCCACCCCAAACCCAAATGGAGCCCCCTCAGGAGCCCCTCAAATTCCCACTCTGAGCAAAATGGAGAGCCCAAAATGTCTCTGAAACCCCAAAAAACCCCAAAAACTCAAATCCCAAAACTCCAAAAACCCCAAAAAAAAACCAACAAAAAAACCCAAATCCCAAAACTCCAAAAACCCCCCAAAAAAACCCCCGAAAAACTCCCAAAAAACCCCAAATCCCAAAATTTCAAAAACCCAAGAAACCCCAAGAAACTCCCCAAAAAAACCCCAATCAAAAAATCCCAAAACCCCCAAAAACCCTCAAATCCCCCAAAACCCCATAACCCCAAAAACCCCAAAATCCCCAAACCCCAAAAACGCCAAAATCCCAGAATCCCAAAAACCTCAAAACCCCCCCAAAAACCCCAAATTCCCAAAACCCCCCCAAAAAAACCCCAAATCCCAAAATCCCAAAACTTCAAACGCCAAAAAACCCCAAAACCCCCAAAATCCTCAAAACCCCCAAATCCCAAAAACCCCCAAACCCCAAAAAACCCCAAACCCCCAAATCCCAAAACCCCCAGACCCCGAAGCCCCCTCACCTTGCCCCCGATCATGATGGTTCGGGGCACGAAAGGTTTCCCGGGGTCCTTCTTGATCCCTGAAATTGGGGGGGGACCCCAAAACGGGGGGGGGGCACGAGTCAAGGGAGATCCCCAAAATTGGGGAGGGGTCCCGGGGGGCTTTGGGGACCCCCACTCACGGTTGTAGAGGGTGATGATGTGCAGGAATTTGGGGTTCTCGGGGGGGTCCCAGTGTGGGTTTTCTTAGGAGTTTGGGGGATTTTGGGGATTTTTGGGGGGTTGAGGGATTTTGGGGGGCTCTCCCCGAGTGGGGAGGGGTCCGGGGGGGCTTTGGGGACCCCCACTCACGGTTGTAGAGGGTGATGACGTGCAGGCAGTTCAGCAGCTGCCGCTTGTACTCGTGGATGCGCTTCACCTGCACGTCGAAGAGCGAGGCGGGGTTCACCCGCACCCCCGACACCTTCTCCAGGTACGCCGCGAACTTCACCTTGTTCTCCTGGGATTTGGGGGGGGGGCCGGCCCAGCCCCCGGGACCCCCGCGGGACCCCCCCCCAGCTCCCCGTACCTGCTTGACGTTGGCCACGTCCCGGATGAAGCTCTCGTCGTCCACGAAATCCCGGAGCCGCCGCAGCTGGTCCAGGTCGGACACGAAATCCTCCCCAATGCGCTGGAGAGGGAGGGGGCAGCCCCAGGTGAGCACAGGGGAGAGCAGGTGAACCCAGGTGAGCCCCAGGTGAGCCCAGGTGAGCACAGGTGAGCCCAAAAAAGGGGCTGGGGGCTCGGCCGGGACCCCCGGAGCCCCCCCCAAACTCCTCCTGCTCTCCCCCGGCCGCACCCCCCACACCTTGGCCAGGTGCGCCCTGAGCGTCACCTCGATGGCCTGAGAGGGGGAGGGGCTGCTGAGACCCCCCCGGAGCCCCTTGGGACCCCTCCCCGGACCCCCCCAGCCCCCGGGTGAGCACAGGTGAGACCAGGTGAGCCCCAGGTGAGTCCAGGTGAGCACAGGTGAGATCAGGTGAGCCCAGGTGAGCCCAGGTGAGATCAGGTGAGCCCCAGGTGAGCACAGGTGAGCCCCAGGTGAGCACAGGTGAGAGCAGGTGAGCCCCAGGTGAGCCCCAGGTGAGATCAGGTAAACCCCAGGTGAGCCCCAGGTGAGCACAGGTGAGCCCAGGTGAGCACAGGTGAGATCAGGTGAGCCCCAGGTGAGCACAGGTGAGAGCAGGTGAGAGCAGGTGAACCCAGGTGAGCCCCAGGTGAGATCAGGTGAACCCCAGGTGAGATCAGGTAAACCCAGGTGATCCCCAGGTGAGCCCAAAACCCCAAGCCCCAAAACCTCAAAATCCCAAAAACCCCAAAATCCCAGTTGAGCCCAGGCTGTCCCAGGTGGTCCCAGGTGAGCTCAGGTGACCCCAGTGGTCTCAGGTGGTCCCAGGCTGTCCCGGGCTGTCCCAGGTGAGCTCAGGTGACCCCAGTGGTCCCAGGTGACCCCAGTGGTCCCGGGCTGTCCTGGGCTGTCCCAGGTGAGCTCAGGTGACCCCAGTGGTCCCAGGCTGTCCCGGGCTGTCCCAGGTGAGCTCACCTGCGCGATGACCTCGGCCAGGCCGGGGTTGCACATCGCCAGCCAGCGCCTCGGGGTGATGCCGTTGGTTTTGTTCTGGAACTTGTGGGGCTCCAGCTGGTAGAAATCCTTAAACCTGGGGGGACACAGGGACGTGGGGACACCTGGGGGACACCTGGGGGACACCTGGGGGACATGGGGACACCTGGGGGACACCTGGGGACATGGGGACAGCCAGGGGTGGGGACACCTGGGAGGGATTTGGGGGCCAGGTGGGACCAGAGGGATTTTGGGTCTGGAGGGACAGGGGGGGAATTTGGGGTCTGGGGGGATTTGGGGTCTGGGGGCACTGGGACGGGGTTTGGGTCTGGAGGGACAGGGAGGAATTTGGGGACTGGGACAGATTTGGGGTCTGGGATGGATTTGGGGTCCTGGGGGTGGCCCTACACGAGCTGTCCCCAAGGATTTGGGAGCAGATCCAGGTGCCACCATCGATGGTGGCACAGTGGAATGCGGGGTGGGGGGAGTGTTGGGGACAGGCATAGGGATAGATC
>NW_024502037.1:13205-14264 GCF_017590055.1 Onychostruthus taczanowskii
AAAAAGGGGGAGGAAAAGCCGGGGGGGGGGGGTCATACACACTGTCCTTGAGGATCTGGGAGTGGATCTGGGGGAACAGGGGGGAATTTGGGGTCTGGAATGGATTTGGGGTCCTGGGGGTGGTCCTACACGAGCTGTCCCCAAGGCTCCACCATCGATGGTGGCACAGCGGAACGCGGGGTGGGAGGGTGTTGGGGTGATTTGGGGGGGATCTGGGGGGATTTGGGGGGGCCCGGAGGGGTCGTACACGCTGTCCTTGAGGATCTGGGAGTGGATCTCGGCCACGCCGTTGACGGCGTGCGCGCCCACGATGCACAGGTGCGCCATGTTGACGCGCTTGACCGCGCCCTCCTCCACCAGCGACATCCGCCGCAGCCGGTCCAGGTCCCCGGGGAACAGGGCGTACACGCGCTGGGGGGGGACATCGGGACCGCTGAGACCCCACCCCGGGGCCATCGGGACCCCTGAGACCCCCCCCAGGGACATCGGGACCCCTGAGACCCCACTCCAGGGACACCAGAACACCTGAGACCCCCCCCAGGGATATCGGAACCCCTGAGACCCCACCCCAGCAACATCGGGACCCCTGAGACCCCTGAGACCCCACCCCAGGAACATCAGAACACCTGAGACCCCCCCAGGGACATTGGAATCCCTGAGACCCCTGAGACACCCCCTCAGGGACGCCGGGACCCCTGAGACCCCCCAGGGACATCAGAACCCCTGAGACCCCTGAGACCCCCACTCAGGGACATTGGAATCCCTGAGACCCCCCAGGAACAACCCAAGGGACACCCTCAGGGACACCCCCAGGGACACCGCACCAACAGCGACACCCCCCTGTGCCACCCCCAGGAACACCAGACCCCCAGAAACCCCACAGAGACCCCCAAAAATCACCCAGCTGTGGGACACCCACGTGCTGGAGGAGGAGAGGGGGGCACAGACTACTGGGAGACCCCCCCCAATCCCCCCCTCCCCACCCTCCACCCCCAAACCACACAGGAATCTCCCCCCAGCTGCCCCCCATGTTCTCCCCAAGCCCCCCCAACCATCCCA
>NW_024502037.1:14326-15737 GCF_017590055.1 Onychostruthus taczanowskii
CCCCCCCAGGCTCACGTCGAGGAAGCGCTGGTTGATCTCGTAGATGAGCTGCAGGTGCCGCGGCAGCAGCGACTCCAGCAGGTGAACGGGCCAGCGCTCCAGCGCCTCGGGCAGCACCGTGTGGTTCGTGTAGGCGCAGGTGCGCACCGTGATGTCCCACGCCTGGGGGGGGGGACACCCCCGGAGTGACCCCGAGGCCCCCCCTGCAGCGGGCCCACCCTTGGACTGCCTCTCGGCCTCTTCTCTCCCCAGGCTCTCCCTCTCTCCTCCTCCCTCTCCCTTGGCCCCTTCTCTCCCCAGGCGCTCCCTCTCTCCGCCTCCCTCCCCCTGCTGCTCCCGGGGGTGGGACCCCCAATAAACCCTCATCCAATCAGCACCCTCAGAAGCCGTGTGGGGTCTCCTTGCCTGCCTCTTGCTACAAGCCAATTTACATTTTAGGGGACCCCCGAGGACTCCCGGGGACCCCCAAACAAACAGCAACGATTGGCGCCCAACGTGCGGCACGAAGCCACGACCCTGAGATTCAGTCTCACCAACCGAGCTAGCCGGGCGTGGAGCCCTCTCGGGGGGCTTGGGGACACCCCCCTGTGGTTTGGGGGGGGTCCTGAAGTGCCCCCCAACCCCTCCAAACCCACCTGGTCCCATGCCAGGTGCTCCTCGTCCACCAGGATCCGCATCAGCTCCGGGATGGCCAGCGAGGGGTGGGTGTCGTTCAGCTGGATCGCCACCTGCGCGGCCGGGGTCAGGGGGGGTCGCAGAGGGGGGTTTTGTGGGGCTCCCCCCGGGGGGTTTCGGGGTTCACCTTGTCGGGGAAGCTCTCGAAGGATTTCCGCACGGGGTCGCGGCTGCCGAATTTGGCGGATTTGAAGCGCCGGACGATGTCGTGGAGCGTGGCGGCCACCACGAAATATTCCTGCTTCAGCCGCAGCTCCTTGCCCTCGAAAAACTGGGGGTGCCCCCCCGGTGAGACCCCGAAACAGCCCCCCCCGAACCCCTTCCCTTCGAAAAATTGGGGGTACCCCCCATGAGACCCCAAAACTGCCCCCCCTGAACCCCTCCCCCTGGAATATCTGGGGGTTCTCCCCTTTGAGACCCCCCCCAGGGATCCCCAGCACCTCCCCACGTTATTTTTGGGGTGTTTGTGATGTTTTCAGCCAGGTTTGGGAGTCCCCCAGGATTCCCAGCTTCCCTAGACCCCCTCAGGACCCCCCCAGACCCCTTCAGGACCCCCTCAGGACCCCCCTGGACTCCTCCGGACCCCCCGTTTCTCACGTTGTCGTTGGGGTACAGCACTCGGGAGATGTTCTCGGCCAGGTTTCGGTCCAGCACGGCCTGGACGTACCCCCCGACATTGACTGGGGGGGACAGAGCGGCTCAGGGGGCGGCTGGGGGAACCCCCAAGGGTGGGGGG
>NW_024502037.1:16862-19457 GCF_017590055.1 Onychostruthus taczanowskii
GGGACCACGGAGGGGTTTTGGGGTTCGGGGGTGGCTTTGGGGTTCGAGGGGAGATTTGGGGGTGGGTTTGGGGGTTCGTGGGGTGGATTTGGGGGCTTGGGGGTGGATTTGGGGAGGGCAGGGAAGGGATTTGGGGTTTAGGCTGGATTTGAGGTTCCGGAAAAGATTTGGAGGTTAATTTGGGGTTCAGGGGTGAATTTGGGGGTGGATTTTGGGGTTCAGGGGTGGATTTGGGGTTTGAGGTGGATTTGAGGTTTGGGGGTGGATCTGGTGGTGGATTTGGAGTGCCAGGGATGGATTTGGGAGGGCAGAGAAGGGATTTGGGGTTCGGGGGGGTGGATTGGGGTCGGGGCACTCACAGTCCTTGAGGTTGAAGTCGTTGGGGGCGCGGGCTGACCACAGGCGCAGCGTGTTGACCGTGTTGTTGCGGTAGCCGGGGACAGGTGTGTCATAGGGCAGGGCCAGCACCACCTGCGGGTGACACGCACGCGTGCAAGGGACCCCCCGACACACAGAGCCCCCCCCGCACCTCTGCACATCCTCACCTGTGCGCAGGTGTGGTCAGCGTGTGACACCTGCGTGTGACACCTGCGTGTGACACCTGTGTGTGTGTGTGACACCTGTGTGACACCAGTGTGTGTGTGTGTGTGACACCTCTGTGTGTGACACCTGTGTGTGACACCTGTGTGTGTGACACCTGTGTGTGTGTGACACCTGTGTGTGTGACACCTGTGTGTGTGTGTGACACCTGTGTGACACCTGCGTGTGTGACACCTGTGCAAGGCCCCCTGCCACCTCAGTACCCCCACATCACCCTCACCTGCGTGTCCCGCCACCTGCCCTGTCCCCTCACACACCTGTGTCACACCTGTCCCTCACCTGCGTGTTCAGCCACCTTCCCTGTCCCCTCACACACCTGTACCTGTCACCTGTGTCACACCTGTGTCACACGCGTGTCACACATGTCCCTCACCTGTGTGTCCAGCCACCTGACCTCTCCCCCACACACCTGTACCTGTCACCTGTGTCACACCTGTGTCACGCCTGTCACGCCTGTGTCACACCTGTCCCTCACCTGCGTGTCCAGCCACCTGCCCTGTCCCCTCACACACCTGTACCTGTCACCTGTGTCACGCCTGTGTCACACCTGTGTCACACCTGTCCCTCACCTGCGTGTCCAGCCACCTGCCCAGTCCCCTCACACACTTGTACCTGTCACCTGTGTCACGCCTGTGTCACACGTGTGTCACACCTGTCCCTCACCTGCGTGTCCAGCCACCTGCCCAGTCCCCTCACACACTTGTACCTGTCACCTGTGTCACGCCTGTGTCACACGTGTGTCACACCTGTCCCTCACCTGCGTGTCCAGCCACCTGCCCTGTCCCCTCACACACCTGTACCTGTCACCTGTGTCACACCTGTGTCACACGTGTGTCACACCTGTCCCTCACCTGCGTGTCCAGCCACCTGCCCTGTCCCCTCACACACCTGTGTCACACCTGTGTCACACGTGTGTCACACCTGTCCCTCACCTGCGTGTCCAGCCACCTGGCTCCCTCGGGGCCGTGCTCCACGCGCCCGTAGAACCGCACGGGGATCGTGTACTCGGGCCGTGCCTTCTCCCAGGGGTTCCCGTAGCGCAGCCAATCATCGGCCTCCTCCACCTGGGGGGGGGCGCAACACCTGAGACCCCCACCCCTAAACCCGCCCAGAGACCCCCCCCAACTCCCCCTCGATGTTCACATCCACAGGGAGGGAACCCCAAAAGCGCCACCCCCCAAAATCTCCAGGGGGACTGGATGAGCCCTGGGGTTGCCTGGGACCCCCCCCAGGACCCCCCCGGGACCCCTCCCCACACCTGCGGCCCCCCCAGGAGCCCCTNGGGGACAGCGTCAGGGACACGGGGGTGGGGGGACACGGGGACACGGGGACAGCGTCAGGGACACCGGGGGGACACCGGGGGGACACGGGGACAGCGTCAGGGACACGGGGTGGGGGGACACGGGGACAGCGTCAGGGACACAGGGGTGGGGGGACACGGGGACAGCGTCAGGGACACCGGGGGGACACCGGGGGGACACGGGGACACAGAGGGACACGGTCAGGGACACAGGGACAGCGTCAGGGACACGGGGACAAGGGGGACAGCGTCAGGGACACGAGGGGGACACGGGGACACAGGGACAAGGGGGACACGGTCAGAGACACAGGGCGGGGGGACACGGGGACAGCGTCAGGGACACAGGGACACGGGGACACGGGGACACGGTCAGGGACACGGGGACATGGGGACAGCGTCAGGGACACGGGGACAGCGTCAGGGACACGGGAACACGGGGACAGTGTCAGGGACACAGGGACACGGGGGGGACATGGAGACATGGTCAGGGACATGGGGACATGGTGAGGACACAGGGACATGGTGGGGACACAGGGACAGTGAGGTGACACTGGGGACGCTGAGATAAGGGACACTGGGGGACACTGGGGGACACTGGGGGAACACAGAGACATTGGGGACACAGGGACATTGTGGTCAGTGACACTGGGGGGACACAGGGACACTGGGGGCTCGGGGGGGGGGGGGGCCCGGGG
>NW_024502037.1:19481-20112 GCF_017590055.1 Onychostruthus taczanowskii
CCCCCCAGGACCCCCTTTTTCCTATCTGGGGGTCCTTTAGTTATAGCACTGTTGGGTCTGCAGCCCCCGGACCCCTCCAGGACCCCCAAAATCCCCCAGGACTCCCCAACCCCCATTTCGGACTCTTCCTCATTATGGCACTGCTGGCTGTGCAGCCCCCAGACCCCTCCAGGACCCCCCCAAACCCCCACCTTGGGGTCTTTCTCGTAGTAGTACTGCTGTGTCCGCAGCCAGCGCCCCACCAGGTGGTCGCGCACGGTGTGTGCCAGCGCCATGTAGTAGTCGCGCGATGTCGCGACATTGCGATCCTTGACGAGGGTGAAGTGCAGGTGCCGGTTGAAGTTGCGCTTCAGCTCGCCCACGTTCTCGGGCCCCGCCAGGCCCCGCACGCTGATCTGTCGCCGCCGGTCCTCGTCGCTCAGCGGTCGCGACATGGCGACAGAAATGGGGGCGATGTCGCGACATTGCGATCCTTGACGAGGGTGAAGTGCAGGTGCCGGTTGAAGTTGCGCTTCAGCTCGCCCACGTTCTCGGGCCCCGCCAGGCCCCGCACGCTGATCTGTCGCCGCCGGTCCTCGTCGCTCAGCGGTCGCGACATGGCGACAGAAATGGGGGGGGAGGATCGAGGGGG
>NW_024502037.1:21744-22400 GCF_017590055.1 Onychostruthus taczanowskii
TGTCGCTGGAGAGTTTAGGGGGTGGGAAACTCCGGGGGGGTCCGGTTTTGGGGGGTCCGGGCTGGGGGAGCTCCGGAGGGTTTCGGGTTTTGGGGGGGGTCTCCGGGTTTTGGGGGTTTGGGACTTGGGGGGCTCCGGGCCGGGGGCGGCGGCAGCGGCGCCCCGGCCGCTTTGAGCGCGCGGCTGCTTCAATATTCATGAGGGGGGCGGGGCCAGAAGGGAGCCACGCCCCCACCCAGACGTGCGGATTAATTATGCCGTAATTATTCATAAAGGGGCGGAGCTCAATGAGGGTAATACCCCATTGTTCGTTAATTATTCATGAAGGGGCGGAGCTTGAGGGCTGGACGGCCACGCCCTCATGGCCGACAGCGCCCCCTACTGGCCGCACACCCTCCCCAAAACGGGGGGTCCCGAACGCCCCGCGGGGAGGGGAGGGGGTCCCTGGGCGTGTCCCCCACCCCCCGCCGGGGGGGATATTTGGAGGGGGGGGGTCTGTGCGTGCTGTCCCCCCCTGCCCCCCCCCCGCGGTAACCCGATCCCCCCTGAAGGTCGCGACATTCGCGGTGACCTCGGCGCTGAGTGACGGCCGCAGGGGGTGGGGGGCGCGACCCCCGCGACGCCGGCTCCGGTTTCACGGCGGGGGGGGCGGGGGG
>NW_024502038.1:0-691 GCF_017590055.1 Onychostruthus taczanowskii
GGGGATGGAGCGGCCGAGACCCCCCCCGACCGGCGGCACCGAGCGGCGGGGACCCCGGGATGCTGCGTGGGACCCCCATGGACACGGCTCAGCGAGGGGGGGGGGCACCGCAGGAGAGACCCCCCCCCCCACCCAAACGTGCACCTGGAGGGGCTGGGGAGCCCTGAAAAGACCCCCGAGGATGGGGGACCCCCGGGCGGGGCCGCCCCGTGACGGACCGGGCTGAAGGGACCGGCAGGACCAGACCCCCCCCAACCCCGGGCCGGGACCCGGGGGGGGGGGGTGGGGACCCCCAAACAGGGCCTGGAGCCCCCCCAGCTGGGCCTGGGGACCTCTCGGGGGAGGGGTCGGGCCGGGACCCCCCTCGTGACGTTTACAGCCCCCCCCCCCGGTGGGGAGCAGCCCCCGGGGCGGGGGGCGAGTCGTTGTCGCTGTTTATTATTTTTTGTACATTTGTATTTAATTATTAATGACGATGATGATGATGATGATGGCGGTGATGATGATGCTGATTGCGGTGGCGGCTCCGGTCGTGCCGCGCGTGTCCCCCCTCCCCCTCCCGTGGGAAGCCCCCCGCGTGCGCCGGCGTCATCGGAAGTGGGCGGGGCCGGGGCTTTCCCCGCTGACGCAACCGTGCCCAAATTTGGGCAGGCGGGAGAGGGCGGGGCCGTTCCGGGAACCCCCCCCCCCC
>NW_024502039.1:0-691 GCF_017590055.1 Onychostruthus taczanowskii
TCCTGCTGGTACCTGGGGACAGGGACACCCGGGGACATGGGGACACGGGGACACACAGGGACACGGGGGTGGCACCCAGAGCAGAAATGGGGACACACAGGGACACACGGGGACATGGGGACACACAGGGACACCGGGACACGGGACAGGCACAGTGACACGGGGACACAAGGACAGGGAGACAGGGACACGGACAGGGACACAGGGACAAGGACAGGGACACACAGGGACACGGGGACACAGGGACAGGGACAGGGACACAGGGACACACCAGGACACAGACAGGGACAGCGATGGGACAGGGACAGGGACACACGGGGACAGGGACAGGGACAGGGACAGGGACACACGGGGACATGGGAGGGCATCAGCGACACCGACCTGGGACAGGGACAGAACAGGGACAGGGACACGGGGATGGGGACAGAGGGACAGGGACAGTGACCCAGGGACAGGGACAGGGGGACAGGGACACACAGGGACATGGGAGGTCATGAGTGACACCAACCTGGGACAGGGACAGGGACACGGGGACAGGGACAAAGACAGAACAGGGACACACAGGGACAGGGACAGGGACAGCGACCCAGGGACAGGGACAGGGACAGGGACACACGGGGACAAGGACACACCGAGACACACACAGGAACAGGGACAGGGACACACGGAGAGAGGAGAGTGTGACAGCACT
>NW_024502040.1:0-690 GCF_017590055.1 Onychostruthus taczanowskii
AGTATAAACCAGTCCAAACCAGTACCTTGAGCAGCTGTCCCAGCAGGCGCTGGTGGCCCCGGGCCAGCACTGGGAATCCTTTCTTGTTGGTGAGGAAGAGGCGGGTGGGGAGGAAGGCCGCGCGCACGGGTTCGCCCAGCCAGCGCGCCAGGGCCGCGGGGGAGGGCAGGTCGGGGCCGATCTCCAGGGCTGGAACCAGTATAAACCAGTATAAACCAGTATGGACCAGTATGGACCAGTACAAACCAGTATAAACCCGTATAGACCAGTATAGACCAGTATAACCCATAGAAATGAATGTATCCCAGTATAAACCAGTATAAACCAGTATAACCCAGCCAGGGCCAGGCCTGAGACCGAGTTCCAGGGCTCAGAAACCAGTATAAACCAGTATAAACCAGTGTAACCCAGCCAGGGCCGCGGGGGAGGGCAGGTCGGGCCGATCTCCAGGGCTGGAACCAGTATAAACCAGTATAAACCAGTGTAACCCAGCCAGGGCCGCGGGGGAGGGCAGGTCGGGCCGATCTCCAGGGCTGGAACCAGTATAAACCAGTATAAACCAGTGTAACCCAGCCAGGGCCGCGGGGGAGGGCAGGTCGGGCCGATCTCCAGGGCTGGAACCAGTATAAACCAGTATAAACCAGTGTAACCCAGCCAGGGCCTCATAGAAACCCATTGTAACCCATAGAA
>NW_024502041.1:0-689 GCF_017590055.1 Onychostruthus taczanowskii
TCCCGTTCTTCTCTGACTCCTGAGACTAATATCTGACACAAAAGACATCAGAAAGCTTTTCACAGATTCATCCTTGGTATTAAGTTAGAAGAAGCAGATTTCAAGGAATAGGCTGTTCTTCAAAATTAAGATTAAGTGATTCATAATAATTGTTTTTCTAAAACTTCTGCTGCTTCTTTTGAAGAACTATATTGCTGAGAAAACTTTTGGTCCTTTCCTTCATAACAGAAGATCCAAACTAAAATATTTGATTATAAATTAGTTATAGGTAACCTTTCAACAGCTGCTATTAAAATTATTAGATTTCAATAATGCCACTTTTCTCTGTTTTGATTTTTTTTTTTGAATTATCAAGCCAAAAAAATTCTAAAAATAGAGAGGAAAATATTTAGCAGAAATTTCTCACAACAGCCTCTAACCTACATGACTATATTTTCCTTATATTGTAAAGTTTAACCATGTAGGAGTATTTTGTTATGTGTAATATCCTCAATTTTTTGTCTTGTAATTGCTTAAGCTATTTTCCAATACTCATAATGATTTTGAAATTTGCCAGTATTTTAGAGTTTGTTGTTATGCAAACAATTGAATGTTAATCTTTAAAATATTTGTTTCATTTCCAAGAAGGCTCAGATAAGATTTCATTTTTGGTTTTAATATGTTATAAGGAATTTATGACTTTCAAGGAA
>NW_024502042.1:0-690 GCF_017590055.1 Onychostruthus taczanowskii
CCTGTCCCATCCCTGTCCCCTCTGCCCGCGCCGTTCCCGGGACCGGGGGGGGTTCGGCCGCAGCCCCCCGGCACGGGGTCACCCCTCTGTCCCCTCTGTCCCCCTCTGTCCCCCTCTGTCCCCTCTGTCCCCCTCTGTCCCCTCTGTCCCCTCTGTCCCCCTCTGTCCCCCTCTGTCCCTCTGTCCCCCCTGTCCCCTCTGTCCCTCTGTCCCCCTCTGTCCCCTCTGTCCCCTCTGTCCCCGTGCCCGGCCGCGTGAGCGCCACCCGAGCTGCGCTTTGTCACCTCCCCCTTTGTCACCTCCCCCCTTTGTCACCTCTGTCACACAAAGGGGGGGTTCAGGGGGTGCCTCATTTGGGGGTTCCCCAAAATCCCGGGGTGCTGCGGGCTGGGGGCGCTGGCACCGCTTTTCTGGGCCCCAGGACCCCAAAATGAACACACAGGACCCCAAAATGAACCCAGGACCCCAAAATGAACCCAGGACCCCAAAATGACCCCCGGAACCCCAAAATGAACCCCCGGACCCCAAAATGAACCCACAGGACCCCAAAATGAACCCCGGACCCCAAAATGAACACCCTGAACCCCAAAATGAACCCCGGACACCAAAATGAACACCCTGAACCCCAAAATGAACCCCGGACACCAAAATGAACCCCCCGGACCCAAAATGAACCCACAGGACCCCAAA
>NW_024502043.1:0-690 GCF_017590055.1 Onychostruthus taczanowskii
TTTTTGACCCAAAATTGGGATTTTTTATGAAATAAAAATGACAATTTTGGGACCCAAAATTGGGATTTTTTTGGGACTAAAAATGAAGATTTTTGGACAAATTTGGGATTTTTTGAGCTAAAACTTGGATTTTTTAACCTAAAATTGGGAATTTTTTGGGTATAAAAATGAAGATTTTTGGACAAAAAATTGGGATTTTTTTTGACCCAAAATTGGGATTTTTTAACCTAAAATTGGGATTTTTTTTGGGTCTAAAAATGAAGATTTTTGGACAAAAAATTGGGATTTTTTTGGGCCTAAAATTGGGATTTTTTTGACCAAAAAAAGAAGATTTTCTGACCCAAAATTGGGATTTTTTAATGAACTAAAAATGACAATTTTGGAACCCAAAATTAAGATTTTTTTGACTGAAAATTGAGATTTTTTGGGGCAGAAAATGAAGAATTTTTGACCCAAAATTGGTATTTTTTATGAAATAAAAATGATAATTTCTGGACCCAAAATTGGGATTTTTTTGGGGGGAAAATTGGGATTTTTGGACCCAAAATTGGGAATTTTTTCAGATTAAAATTGGGATTTTTTGGGATTAAAAATGAAGATTTTTGGACCCAAAATTGTGATTTTTTTGGGGCGAAATTTGGGGTTTTTTGAGCCAAAATTTCAGATTTTTTGGGTGGAAAAATCGCGATT
>NW_024502044.1:0-690 GCF_017590055.1 Onychostruthus taczanowskii
CCCATTGGTTTCCTGTAGATCCCATTGATCCCCTATTGATCCCATTGGCTCTCTGTTGACTCCATTGATCCCTCATTGGTCGTATTGATTCCCCACTGATTCCCCATTGATCCCATTGGTTTCCTGTTGATCCCATTGGTTCCTTTGTTGACCTCAGTGATCCCCCATTGACCCCATTGGTAACTGATTGATCCCCCATTGACCCCATTGGCTCCCCATTGACCCCATTGGCTCCCCATTGACCCCATTGGCTCCCCATTGACCCCATTGGCTCCCCATTGACCCCATTGGCTCCCCATTGACCCCATTGGCTCCCCATTGACCCCATTGGCTCCCCATTGACCCCATTGGCTCCCCATTGACCCCATTGGCTCCCCATTGACCCCATTGGCTCCCCATTGACCCCATTGGCTCCCCATTGACCCCATTGGCTCCCCATTGACCCCATTGGCTCCCCATTGACCCCATTGGCTCCCCATTGACCCCATTGGCTCCCCACTGACCCCATTGGTCCCCCATTGGTCCCATTGGTTCCCCACTGACCCCAGTGACCCCATTGACCCCATTGATCCCCCATTGATCCGCCGCTGACCCCATTGGCACCCCATTGACCCCATTGGTAACTCATTGGTTCCCCATTGATCCCATTGGTTCTCCATTGATCCCATTGACCCCATTGGTTCCCCACTG
>NW_024502045.1:0-689 GCF_017590055.1 Onychostruthus taczanowskii
TGGGGTGGTTTTGGGGGGTCCTGACCCGTTTTGGGGGTCCTGACCCAGTTTTGGGGTGGGTTTGGGGGTCCTGCCCCTTTTTGGGGGGGTCCTGACCCAGTTTTGGGGTGGTTTTGGGGGTCCTGACCTAATTTTGGGGTGGTTTTGGGGGTCCTGACCCGGTTTTGGGGGTCCTGACCCAATTTTGGGGTGCTTTTGGGGGTCCTGACCCAATTTTGGGGCGCTTTTGGGGGTCCTGACCCAATTTTGGGCTGGTTTTGAGGGTCCTAACCCAATTTTGGGGTGGTTTTGGGGGTCCTGACCCGTTTTTGGGGTGGTTTGGGGGTCCTGACCCAATTTTGGGCTGGTTTTGAGGGTCCTAGCCCAATTTTGGGGTGGTTTTGGGGGTCCTGACCCGTTTTTGGGGTGGTTTGGGGGTCCTGACCCAATTTTGGGCTGGTTTGGGGGGTCCTGACCCGGTTTTGGGGTGGTTTTGGGGGTCCTGACCCGTTTTTGGGGGTCCTGACCCGGTTTTGGGGTGGTTTTGGGGGTCCTGACCCAATTTTGGGGGTCCTGACCCGTTTTTGGGGTGGGTTGGGGGTCCTGACCCGGTTTGGGGGTGATTTTGGGGGTTCTGACCCGTTTTTGGGGGTCCTGACCCGTTTTTGGGGTGGTTTTGGGGATCCTGACCCGTTTTTGGGGTGGTTTGG
>NW_024502046.1:0-689 GCF_017590055.1 Onychostruthus taczanowskii
TCCGTGCGCGGCCGGCCGGCGGCTCCCGGCGGCGGGTAATTAATGAGCCCGTTAATCACCGCTAGCGGGGTAATGAGGGGCTCCCCGGAGCCCGGCTGCCACCGAGCGGGGAGGGGCACGGGGACGGGGACGGGGACGGGGACAGGGACAGGGATGGGGATGGGTTTGGGGTCAGGGATGGGTTTGGGGACAGGGACAGGGACGGGGACAAGGACAGGGATGGGGATGGGTTTGGGGACAGGGACAGGGATGGGGATGGGGTTGGGAACAGGGATGGGTTTGGGGACAGGGACGGGGACAAGGACAGGGGCAGGGATGGGGATGGGTTTGGGAACAGGGACAGGGACAGGGACAAGGACAGGGGCAGGGATGGGGATGGGTTGGGATGGGGATGGGGACGGGGACAGGGACAAGGACAGGGATGGGGATGGGTTTGGGGACAGGGACAGGGGAGTGCGGAGCGAGATCTGGAGCCGGGCCGGGTCCCCACAGCCCCCCGGCCGACCCCCTGGGGTCAGGAGTCCCCAGATGTCCCCAGGTGGTTCCCATGGTGTCCCCCCCGGCCGACCCCATGGGACCCCTGCGAACCGGGCTCTCTGTGCCCCACGCCATCCCCCGGGGGGGACAGACCCCCAGGGCCGCACCCCCTGCCCCGCTGGGACCCCCAGCCCCGTTAGGGACCCCCAGCC
>NW_024502047.1:0-607 GCF_017590055.1 Onychostruthus taczanowskii
GAAAAATAAAAAAAAAAAAGGGGGGGATAAAACCTCCAAAATTGGGGAAAAAATGGGATGAAAAATAATGAAAATTGGGAGAAAAAAATCCTTGAAAATTCTCTTTTTTTTCCCCAAAAAAATTCAATTTCTTCCCCAAAAATTCCCATTTTTCCCTCAAAATGACCCAAAATTCCCAATTTTTCCCCCAGAAATGACCAAAAATTTTGGATTTTCCACCGAAAAATGACCCAAAATTTCAAATTTTTTTCCCAAAAAAACCCCATTTTTTCCTCCCAAAATGACCCAAATACCTGGGGGTTTTCCCCCCAAAATGACCCAAAAATCCAATTTCTTCACCCAAAATTCCCATTTTTTCCTCAAAAAATCCCATTTCATCCCCAAAAAATGACCCAAAATTCCAGGGTTTTTCCCCCAAAACCCAAATTTTCCCCGAATTTAACCAAATTTAAATCTGGTTTTTCCCCCAGAACCGTCCTGCAGGAGCTGCGAGGCTCCTGTAGGGATTTGGGGACCCCAAAAAGATCCAAAATTCCCATTTTTCCCCCCAAGACTCCAGTTTCTTTGCCCAAAAATCCCATTTTCCCCAAAAAATAACCTAAAAATC
>NW_024502048.1:0-12500 GCF_017590055.1 Onychostruthus taczanowskii
AAGCCCGCATCAACTTGCAGTTTCTGAACTCATGAGGATAGAATTTCTTTAATGTGGAGTTCGGCGGGAGAAATGCGGCACGCAATATGAGTGATCAGCAAGTCTCAGAAGTTTATTGAATAGGCACACATATTTATAATAGTGTTAATAAGGCTAATGCATATTGCAAAAAGCGAGCTCATTATTGGTTAGTTGTTTATCAGTCAACTACGCCTACATTTACATTCTTGTGTCTACCTTGTTGTGGCTTTTCTTATCGTTTCTTCATTCTTGCTAGCTAACAAACCTCTCCCACAACCTCATGTTTCGGCAGGGGCACAGTGACCTTGCCGCATTTGGACATTGATTCCCAACTCTCGTCTTGTTCTCCTTCTTGCTCAACCAGCAGTATTATATTAGTGTGACCTTTGTCAGCTAGCCAGCTGTTCACAAAATCCTCTACACTTCCCCTGTTTTTCTGTTGCACAAGCATGGTCTGATTAAATGCAGCAAATATCATTCTTTGCACCATATTCTGTGAACACACGCAAAAACAAGGCAAAGTTAACACTGCTAATAAAGCTATAATGCCCACTATAATGCTAACTTTAACAATAGAGCGCAACCATGATCCCAAGCCTAAAGATTTAAGCCATCCATCAATACCAAAGCCTAATTCTACCTGTAAGTTTCCAGTCAACCTTCGCAGCTCAGAGAGCTGGGAGTGGATGGACTGCGAATGATCAGAGAGGTTCATGCAACACATGCCTTCAAATTCTTCACAGCCATGGCCTTGTGCCAATAAAAGAAAGTCAATTGCGGTTCTATTCTGAAGTGTTGCATGGCGAATAGAATCAACATCAAGCAAAAGGCTAGAAAGTGTTAAAGAAGTGGCATTAGTTTGTTTAGTGAGCTAGCATCCTAGCTTATTTACAATGTCATGGGCACCTGCTGTTGATACTCCTGGAGTCAACAAGGATGCTGCCACTCTGGCCCCTGGGGACCAAAATACTACATTGTCTTGGCAGTCAGCAACAAATGCATGGGCTATTCTTTTATTTCGATGACGGTGACGGCTCATATTTAAAATCATGGACGTATTAGGTATGAGTAGAGATAGCTGTCTAATTGCACATGGCCCTCTGTTTAGCATCCTTGTGCCAATAAAAGAAAGTCAATTGCGGATCTATTCTGAAGTGTTGCATGGCGAATAGATTCAACATCAAGCAGAAGGCTAGAAAGTGCTAACGAGGTGGCATTGGTTTGTTTATCGAGCCAGCATCCTAGCTTATTTAAAATGGGCACCTGCTGCTGATACCCCTGGAGCCAACAAAGATGCTGCGACTTTGGCCCCTGGGGACCAAAATACTGCATTGTCCTGGCAATCAGCAGCAAACGCGTGGGTCATCCTTTTATTTCGATGATGGCGACGGCTCATATTTAAAATAATGGATGTATTGGGTGTAAGCAGTGATAGCCGTCCAATTGTGCATGGCCCTCCATTCAGCATCGATGGGATACCAGGCCAGGCACGGTCCCCACAAATTAAAAGTAACCTGCTGGTAGCTGAATGGGGTCATTTGATGAAATTGACACTCTTTTGGAGGTATAGTTGCACCAGGCTGTTGCATTACGGTAAATAGCCATGCTGGAAGTTACAATAGTAGAGTGGTTCTTGGTTGACGGCTGACTTTTATGTCCAAATCTAATACATGCATCTGCCCTCACTGAGCCTAACAGCTCCAATTCTTGGGGTTCCTGTGGTGCTATGGGGAAATGAGAAATCCATTGGTCCCAGTTACCTACACTGACCCTGGCGTCATTGGCCTTGCTGGTGGGTATTTTTGATGGGCATGGCCAGGGATCCGCCGGCAGCCCAACCAAACAGGTTGTAAATGGATTGCCAGGAGAAGATAATGACAGGCAAATAGCCTCCTGGTTAGTTAAATTTGCCAGGGTGATCCAGATATTAGTCTTAGGCTGAGGTGGGGCCCAGGCTTGATGGGCTCCCACTCCTTCGGCAAAGTCTGGGCTGTCTGCTAAAAGGGCAGAGATTAGTAAGGTGGCAGTATAAGTCAGCCACATCACCCTGACCTTCCCAGACATTGCTTTTAATCACCCGGGCATTTCATAAACTGTTAGGAGTGTCTCTTCTTTCCTTTTCTCTTTTTCTTCCCCAATTTGCTCAGATTTAACCTTCCCAAACTTCTCAGGCAATCGTCCCACGCTTGGTTGAGATCTTGATCCCCTGGAATCGGACCTATTACATCCAACTGTGAAAGGGGCATATCCCGGCCGCACTTAGATGTCAAGGTACACGACCGAGACTGCCCTAAAGCACGTGTAACTAAGCGCTGGGTTTCCCACCTGTACCATGCGAGAATTTTGTGTTCTGAGGACTCATACAACTGTAGCCCCTGGTGGCCAGGCAACCCTGTAAAGTCCTGGAGTTCTGTTTGCCAGGAGTTCAGCTGCCAGCTGAATGCACAGTTCCTGCACCACAGCTCAGGTAATTGGGACTGATGCACCCACTTAGTTTGGTGACAACCCCCACAAAAAAGCAATATCCATGTAGCACACTGTTTGTCTTGACACTTAACACAAGCTAAATTCTTAGGCCCTCTATAATAAAACCTGTGAAGCACCGGAAACAAGCTTAGCAAATTACCTACAGATTTGCACTGATCAATCGCTCAGTCAATGGCAGAGCTACACTGTCTTTTCAGTTTAAGAAGTATTGGATGGAGGGTAATCAGCAGCTCCGTCTCTATTCGCCGTTGGTCTTCTTCACTCAGTTGCCTGAGGCTCGGTTCCATCTGACACAGCTGCTCGGGTCCATCTAGCAGGTACCCACAAGGACCCTGTTGGAGTAGAAACACAAAGATACCCGCGTCCCCAATATAACACCTTAACAGGACCTTGCCATTGTCCTGTCTTGGGATCTCTGTATTTCACCCATACGTCTTGCTTCACACCATCCTCCCCTTTCACATAATGGCAGACTACGGCAAGAACTTTGCTCTCCCCAAAAACACACAGGTGATTTCAAAACAAATAGGCACCTTAGCAGTCTTTCTTGCGGCTCTCTAATATCTCTGTATTTGCCTAGGTATCTTTTCAAGGTACCATTAGCCCTTTCCACGATCGCTTGTCCTGTCGGGGAGTTAGGAATGCCTGTCATGTGTTCTATTCCCCACATTTGCATGAATTGTTTTACTCTGTTGCTGCAGTAGGCAGGTCCGTTATCTGTTTTGATGCGCTGTGGCACCCCCATTACTGCAAAGCAACTACTGAGATGCCTCTTTACATGCCCAGCTTTCTCACCAATCTGTGCTGTGGCCCATATAAAATGACTATAGGTGTCTATAGTAACATGCACATACTTCATCCTCCCAAATTCAGCAACATTTGTGACATCCATTTGCAAGGTCTCATTTGCGTTTAGCCCTGTGGGGTTCGCTCCCAGACCCAGCCCGCAGCCCCCATTATGATGACTACATATGGGGCAGGCTTTAACTATTGCCCGTGCCTCTTCCATAGATATCTGAAATGCTCTATGGAGACCCTTTGCATTCTGGTGAAATATGGAGTGTGCTTCTCTGGCCATAGCTTGCTTGGGAATTGGAGTCGCTTGTGTAATTGAAACTAACTTATCTGCCCGTGCATTACCCTCTCCCAGACCAATATCCCACTTGTGACTTCTGATATGGATAACAGAGAAAGAATGTTTTCTCAGCTTAATTGCCCTCTGTAATTGTATAAACAGTTCATGTAACCTTCTGGTTTGAACCTCTCTTAGAGAGGCATCCTCTATTCGCTCACATATTCCTGCAACGTACAAAGAATCTGTCACTATATTGAGTGGCCCAGAAAAATGTATCATGGCCCAAACAACAGCCAATAACTCCATCGTTTGTAAAGCGTCCAATTCGGAAGCCTGAAGAATCTGATGGTGCCATCGTCCCTCTTCCTGCCAGGTCACTGCAGCAGTTCTGGATCTTCTTCCTGCATCCGTGTAGACTGTTATAGCATCACGCAGGGGCTTCTGTGACCTTTTTGGGCATTGAATCCAACTCCACTGCCCTATCCAGTTCAACGGTATATTGGGAATGTCATCAGTTGTGATCACGCTTCCGGCTCCCAAGAGAGCCTCTTGTAATTCCATACTATTTATCAGGTACCAGGTTAATGTATCCTTTTTTTCATTGGTATCCGTATCTGATCAGGCTCTTCTCCCATAACCTGTAGCACCCGTTCATGACCCTTCTTGAGCAAATCAGCCAGAACTTCTATTTTTTGGAGAAGGGTCTTATGCTGTTTAAGTGGAGGAGATATCCATTCCAAGGCCCACACCTCCCCCGTTTTTCTGTTCTGCTGCGTAAGTGCACCTAGTAAGTATTTAGTCCCGCACGAAACTGTCAGCTGTATGGATAGACTAAGATCTCGCCTCCGGACACTGCCCTGTGTCACACAGTCCAGTATCTGTTGTAGTGTCCTAACCTGCTCAGGAGTTATATGGACAGGTCGTGTCGGATCAGTTCCTTTTAGTAAAGGTCAAAGTTCATCCAACAGCTCATTCGGGTTGCCCACAATAGGGCGCAGCCATTGTAAATCACCAAGTAATCTTTGAGCATCATGCAGTGTGTGTATTCTAGTGTTTAACTGCAGTTTCTGGGGGGTAACAATTCGATCAGTAAGTGTCCAACCTAAATACTTCTAGGGTGCAAATAACTGAACCTTTTCAGGAGCTACAACCAATCCATGTAATTTCAAAGTATCATGTATCTTTTGAACCTGTTGACCTGTTGCTGCTGAGCAAACAAAATGTCATCCATATAATGATAAATGACGGTTTCGGACCAGGCTTGCCGTAAGGGTTGTAAAGCATTGCCAACATACAATTGACACAAGGTGGAGCTGTTGTGCATCCCTTGTGGAAGGGTAGCCCATTCAAACCTCTTGTCTGGCTCTTCCTATTTAAAGCTCCTATTTAAAGTAAAAGCAAACCTTCGGGTATCTCTAGGGTGAAGTGCAATAGTAAAAAAGCAGTCCTTAAGATCTATAACTAACAACGGCCAGTCCTTTGGTAACATAGCTGGGTTAGGCAAACCTGGTTGTAAGGCTCCCGTAGGTTCCATTTGTTCATTTACAGCCCGTAAATCATGCAACAAGCGATACTTCTCTGATTTCTTTTTAATGACAAAAATAGGGGTATTCCACGGGCTTGTCGATAACTGCAAATGTCCTTGCTCATATTGTTCTTGCACTAACTTATGTGCTTGTTCCAGACTTTCCCTTTTTAGCGGCTATTGCTTAACCCACACTGGAATGTCCGTGGTCCAGGTTAGCGGGATTGGGAAAGTCCACGCAATGGCCATTAGCCAAAAGGGTGCTCATTTGTCAGTACCACCCCCATTTGAGCTAAAATGTCCCGACCAATGAGGCACTGCACAGTAGGAGGCAAAGGTACAATTGAAAAAACACTCCGTAAAGTTTTTCCATCAATAGTTACGGATAACGTGGGTGACTTTCTTGCAAGCGTTAGGCCTCCAACCTCGGTAACTGTCGCTGTGGTCGGCTGCAATGGCCAGTTGGGGGGCCAGCAATCTGGGCTAATAATGCTGGAGTCCGTGCCAGTATCCAATAAACCTTTCAAGGTTTGTGTCCCACCCTGATACGCTATTGTTAGAGTGCGCTTTGGCCGATCATTCAAATTCATTGTTAATAAAGTAAGTCCTCCAGTGGAACCAAAGCCCTGTTCTCCCCTCAACTGTGACTGACGAGGAGGCAGCGATTTAGTCATCTGTTTCAATGGAACCAATTGGGCTATCCTCTGCCCTTTTTCAATTCGAATCGGTGGAAAAGGGGTATACACCATAACACAAATCTCCCCTGTAAAATCAGCGTCTATTACTCCAGTTAAAACAAATAATCCTATCATGGTAGCCGACGATCGTCCCAAAAGCAAAGCTCCCACTGGTTGTCCATTGTCGCTATAGAGCACGACACAGTATAATAAGAGACGACTCCAACAGAAGGGCGAAAAAAGGGGCGTTTTATTAAACCAACATAACTTTTATAGTCTTTCCAGATATTGACACCCATCTGACACATATATAGTGCCCATTGGTCATAAAAGACAAAGTTCTCAGTCAACACCCAAGGAGCCACGTCACTCTTGAGCCAGCCAGAGTCCATATCTCTCAACTCTCTCTTCTTCTTCTGGTCCCCATGGTAACGACCTTGGAATTCCTTTAGGAGAGATACAGGACTTCTCCTTATCTTCAGGAGGCCTGCTGGCTCACAGGGACAACACAGAATGTCTTTCCCACAGTCCATCAATAATAATTGGTCCCTTCACCCCAGTCGGCACCTTTTCCAGTTGGGTGGTCATCAGTGTTACTGCTGTGGAGGCTGCCACGTCCAGCCTGACGCTGCCGGCGGTGGCTAGCTGCAGTGGAGCTGGGCTGAGGTGCTGACAGCAGCTACTTGTGTCTGGGTGCGGCGGCTGTTGGACGTGCTGGCTCTCACGTTTCCCGAGCGGCGTCGGCAGGCTGCGGCGTTGTGGGTATCTGAGCGACAGTTGTGACACCAAACGGTAGCTGCCTGACAGGCCCTTCGAGTGTGTCCTATACTCCCGCATCGGTAACATCTAGGTCGGCCAGTAGATGGAGCTCGAGGATTACTTGCTGCCATTGCTTGTAGCGGCGCAAGAGCGGCCAACACCTGACTTTGTGAGACCTCCACTTGCTTTTGTAATCCTACTCCTAACTCCTTAATAGCTTCTACTAACATTGCTTGACTTCCTATGGGCGTATTTGCTAAACGCTCTAATGCTTCCTCTATTGGCCAGTTAGCTCCTAGGGTACTTAATACGTTTCTTTGTAGCCTGATTACTATTCTGGAGTACACATTGTTTTAACAAAGCACCTTTCATGAACTCAGGGACTCCTGCCCGTTTGATAGCAGTGGCTGCCTTATCTATAAAAGACCCAAATGATTCATCTCTTCCTTGCTTTATTCCCATGTAAGAGGGAACCCCTCCCGGCTCTTTTATCTATGGCTAGTCTTACTAGGCGCATACCTTCTTTACATTTGTCAGGACCAAGTAATGCTTGCGCTTCCGTGCGGAGAAAAGGTCCCAGACCCATTAGCTCCTGTATGGTTACTCCGTGGAGCGGGTCGCCTGGCTGCCGCACTGTGGCCACACATTCCTGACAAAGTGCTTGCCAGTGTGCGTTAAATAGAAGCTGCTGATGTTGAGTGAAGATAAGCTTCGCTATACCTCTACAATCAGCCGGCAGTAAAACCTGAGTTCCCCAGATATAATCAAGCATTTGCTTTGCGGGTTCACTGGTCACCCTGGACTGACTAATGTGGACTGTAATTGCGACAATAGCTTCCAGTCCAGCGCTGAAATTGCTGCTTGATATCCACCCCCTGCCAAAGGCGTAAATACCGCCGGGCAAGCAACCTCCGCAGCTGCTGCTGTAGCTCCACTATCCCCAGAATCCACGAGCTCTTTCGCTAGCGTCACCCACACCTCCCTTCACTCCCGTGCAATGGCCCCCGCTAGGTCGTTTTCTGCCCCAGGGATCAGCTCATTACGAGGAAGAGGAGGAGATGGAGGGTCTGAGGACAGCGCGGGCGGTGCAGACGGTGCTGTTACAGCACCCGCGGGGGGAGAGCTGCTGCCGCTCGAAGGAGGAGCCGATACTGGTGGCAAAAAGACTGTAGATGTGGCAGGGGGTAGTGGGCAATCGGACCACTCCCCATAACTCCTGTTCTTACCACGCGCCACACTAGCTTGCTGTGCCGCTTACTTTTCTACCTGATATTGCAATAACTCATTGTGCACGATTCGCCATAGCTTTCCTAACCTTTTTGCAGTTTTATCCTCATCTATAACTGCCTCCCATAGCTTATCACCAAATTTACGCCACTCTGTCAATTCATGCACCGTATGAGGGTTCTGAAAAAGTCCCTGCGCATACCCGTGAGCTAACAACTGAGGGAGCTCTTTCTGCAAATCTATGCACTTAATCTGACGCTTTTTTAAAAAGCAAGTAAATAAATCATAAGCTGCTTGCCTTTCCATTTCCATTTTGAGAATCTCAGCGTTGATGCAGCTTCTACACAGGATTCAGCAGCACGTATTGGCAGGGCTCTTCTTTAAGATCACCCTGGGTGCGGCACTTTTCGCTTTTTCAGCAGTGCTTATTCACCGTCCTCGCTGCGACACGACCCGAACTCGTTCACCGATCCACCGTGGTTGCCGTCCCCGGTATCACGTCGAGGGTAACCATTTGTGGAGTTCGGCGGGAGAAATGCGGCACGCAATATGAGTGATCAGCAAGTCTCAGAAGTTTATTGAATAGGCACACATATTTATAATAGTGTTAATAAGGCTAATGCGTATTGTAAAAAGTGAGCTCATTATTGGTTAGTTGTTTATCAGTCAACTATGCCTACATTTACATTCTTGTCTCTACCTTGTTGTGGCTTTTCTTATAGTTTCTTCATTCTTGCTAGCTAACGAACCTCTCCCACAACCTCATGTTTCGGCAGGGGCACAGTGACCTTGCCGCATTTGGACATTGATTCCCGACTCTCTTCTTGTCGGGTTTTGAGCTGTTGTAGTCTTAAGTTCCAAATCGTGAGAATTGATCAGAATAGCCTCGTATTTCAGGAGCTGAGCATCAGTGAGCCATTTCTCCGCTTTCTGCTGTAAAATGTTTCTTACACTATGTGGAGAGAAAACCTCCAAAGGGGCCCCGAACGTTACCTTTTTGGCTTCCTCCACTAGCACGGCCGTGGCCACGATAGCCTGGAGGCAAGTGGGCCATCCTCGGCTGACCGGATCCAATAATTTTGACACATAACCCACTGGCTTCTTTGATCCTGCCTCTCTAATCCTCCGAAACATTTTTTCGTCCTTCATCCTTTTCTTACATTCCCTCCAAAAGTGCCCCTTCTGTTTGCAGTAAAAACACTCCGGTGCCTCCTGTGACTTAGCTGCTGGGCTTTTTGTTGGACGTGCTGACTCCTTTAATGGTTTCCGAGTCCTCTCTGCCCCCCCTTTGGCAGGTTCCTTTTCCTGCTTTTGGGCTTCCCTGATGGCAGCCACCAAGACCTTTGCCTGAACTTTTTGTTTTTCATCCTCCCTCCTCATGTACACCTTTTGAGCTTCCCGTAATAGCTCTTGTAGGGATCTTTCCTGCCAATCCTCTAATTTCTCCAGTTTCTTCCGTATATCCTCCCACGATTTTGCTACAAATTGGGTTTTTAGTAATATGGCTCCTACCGGGGAGTCAGGGTCAGTGCCCGAATACATTTGGAGACTTTTCCGTAGTCTCTCCAACCACTCGGTAGGAGTCTCGTCCTTCCCCTGACGCTCCCCCAGAGCTTTTCCCAAGTCTTGCCTCTTCGGCACAGTCCCCCGTATACCCTGGATGACCATGTTCCTTAATTCCATCATCTTTTGCCTATCCTCTTCTATTTGGGCATTCCCCATCTCCTTCTTAAAAGCTTGCGCATCCCCAGAATTTATTGGTACATTCACATAGCCGATGACCCCTGGAGCGGTTGGGACCTCCCTAAGTGGGAAAAGCCCTTGCTGTCCCTCCTCCTCCCTGCCATCGTCCAAGTGTGTTTTCCGTGTCTTTTGTCTCGTGCGGCTTGTGGGCGGAGACCCAACCCCTGCTTGCAATGGTGCGTGTGTGGTGTATCCTTGGGGTGGTGCGGAAGGGTGGCCGGGGGATGGGGCTAGCCCCAACGGGGAAGGAACTGCGGGCTCGGGCTCCCCTGGCTCCTCCAGCAGAGGTGCCTGCGGCGTCACCGGGAGGTGACCGGGAATCTCGGGTTCAGGGAGGGATCGGGATGCCCCGATGATTTGGCTATGGGGGAGGTAAGTATTCCAGGGGCTCCCATGCCTTCTCCAATCCTTTTGGTTGCTTATACGTCTTAACAGGATACAGTGAGATGCTAGCACATTCCCATATCCCCGCATACTCTGCTTCTTCTAGTGTTGCCCCCTCTTCGAATACAAACTCCCCCAGAGCCTGGCAGATTTCTTTATTGAAGGACCCGAATATGGGCCAAACCATATGTTTCTTAATCTCTATGTGAGCCCATTTTTCCATACAGAAAAAGATTGCCCTTTGCTTAGATTTTTGCCTTCTCATGGGGCATTGCTCCCAATGTTCTAAGATCCATCCCAAAGGGCTATACCTCGGGATGTCGGGGAAATTCGGCTTTCCGTTTCCCCCCGATTTTTCAGGGATATTTCCCTGAATTTTACTCTTTCTCAAACCCATGTTTGGGGCCTCTTTCCTCTCTCCTTCGATCAAGCGGTACTCGCAGAACTGCCTTACTTAATCAGTGAACACAATGAAACGAGACGACAACAACAAACAACAAATTTCTTGTTAACTTACCAATCACATGGAGAACCGAACCACGGATTTTCCGTTAACAAATTTCTGAGCTCTCTTACCTTCTCCTTGGATCCAACGAGGTTTGTCGTTCCTCCTGGTCCCGCCAGTGGTTCAAGAGACCCTCCGCTTGTTTCCCATCTCTCCCTTCCGGGGCTCTTTTCATGTGTGTTCTCGAGAAAACCCGTACTTGCTTCCCCGCTTTCCCGGGATTTTCTCGGGTTGGTGTGTGTGTTCTGGGACAAATTTTCATTCGCTTTCCCTTTGCCCAACCGTTTCCCTCGCGAGAGGATGGAACTGCGGCCGCATGGTCCACACTCACTTCGTGATGATATCACGTCTCACACACACACACACACACACACACACGACCACTCTTATACCCAACCCCGTGATACTTACGGTTCCTTTTTTCGCATGGAGTCTTCGTGCATGTAGATTTTTATGGGTAAAAATAGCCGGCTTCCACGGAGAGCTGCCTCCGTTTTCGAGAGCTCTGGGCTCGTTCCCCCGTTTTGGTTTTTGTGGCTAATTTTCTGGCTACAAAAAGTTCGTTTCTATCTGGTTGGTTCCACTGGGTTTTCCCGATCTCGTCCGGCCGCTGAAAATTCAGCGGGGCACCGCCCAGACTTTGAAGAGGGAACCCCGGAATCCTTACCAGATCACGTCGGCTCAGTCACCAAGTTGTTATAAATTAAAGTTGCGAGTCAGCCAATTTTAATAAAAATATTAAAAATAAAATTTATTTTGTGACCGTGAAAACAGTCCGACAGCCACCACCAAAAACGGACAGTGTATCACCCCCGGGAAGTGATGCGGGTGAACGAGAGGGACGGGACCAATACGTACCCAAACCCCGTTGTCCACACCAACTGCTTCGAAGACGCAGTTCTTATACAGTTTATTTTGCCCTCAGCTAATAGTTTTTTGTTTCTTTCAGAGTTCTCCATATTCAAGCTGGTTTCTTTCTTTGTTTCGGGCTGCACAAAAACCTCCATCCGGGAATAGAATGATCTATTTCCTGGGTTCCTGTATCCTGGCATTCAGGTCTGAGGTGCCAATGGTCCCGAGACAGGCATCATCACTCGGTATCCTGGTTTCCCGGATTCGGGTATTCAGATTCAAGGTGCCAATAGTCCTGAGATAGGCATCTGATCTGGTGCCATCACTTGGCGACTTTGGGCATAGGTGCCGTCGGCCACCTGTCCCCGGTGCAGCTGCAATCTTCTTTAGAAGCAAATGTCCATCTGCCACGGATTCATAGTTTCGTCACCAGGCTGGTTTTTCTAACTTGAAGGGAATGAAAGGAATTCCCTAACCCTCTCCTCTTTTCCTCCCCGGTTTATTTTGTTCATATCTATTTAATACACCGTTTATTTCCATGAATTACTACCTATATTTCTAACATCTCCATCTTCTGAGGTCTTGTCGTTCTCTCCGAGATCTTCCACCCTAGGTATTTCCAAGGTGCGATCTCTTGAATCTTTGAAACACTGATTTCCAGGCCTGCCTTTTGCAGCTCTGCAATCACACAGTCATGAGCCTTTTGCAGCTCCTGTTGTGTTGATGCGGCAATGAGCAAATCATCCATATAATGAATGATCTTCACCTTTGGGAATTTCTTCCGTGATGGTGACAAAGCTCGTGCCAGGTACCATTGACAGATTGTCGGCGAGTTCTTGAGGCCCTGTGGAAGTACAACCCAATAGTATCGCTGCAGCGGTGTTTCCTTGTTGATACTTGGAACAGAAAAGGCAAATCTTGGTGCATCATCTGGATGAAGTGGAATACTGAAGAAACAATCCTTGAGATCGATGATCACGAGTGGCCAATCTCTGGGAATCATGGAAACTGACAGAAGTCCCAACTGAAGAGGTCCCATGTCCTCAATGACTTCATTGATCTTCCTGAGATCATGCAACAATCTCCATTGGCCTGATAATTTCTTTTTGATGACGAACACTGGAGAATTCCAAGGGCTGTTTGTTGGCTGGATGTGTCCTTTCTCCAATTGATTTTGGACCAGGTTCTTCAATGCACTCAATTTTTCTCGTGCAAGGGGCCACTGATCCACCCAAACTGGATCAT
>NW_024502048.1:15814-23671 GCF_017590055.1 Onychostruthus taczanowskii
CTTGGTGCATCATCTGGATGAAGTGGAATACTGAAGAAACAATCCTTGAGATCGATGATCACGAGTGGCCAATCTCTGGGAATCATGGAAACTGACAGAAGTCCCAACTGAAGAGGTCCCATGTCCTCAATGACTTCATTGATCTTCCTGAGATCATGCAACAATCTCCATTGGCCTGATAATTTCTTTTTGATGACGAACACTGGAGAATTCCAAGGGCTGTTTGTTGGCTGGATGTGTCCTTTCTCCAATTGATTTTGGACCAGGTTCTTCAATGCACTCAATTTTTCTCGTGCAAGGGGCCACTGATCCACCCAAACTGGATCATCTGTTTTCCAAGTCAGCTTCAGTGTGGCGAGTGCCGCAGTGACCCCGACTAAAAATCCAACTTGCTCTTCGTCTCGCATTGAGCCATAAGATCCCTACCCCAAACCGTGATTGGCTTTTGCACAACAAAAGGACGAATGATCGCTGTCTTGTTTCCTGGCCCTGTAACAACGATGGAATTTTCGCTCTGCAAACACAGAGAAGCTCCCCCTATGCCTGACAGAGATCCCAATGGTACAATCAAACTCCAATCACATGGCCAAAAAATGTACGATATCACTGTAACATCTGCTCCTGTTGCTCTGCTATTGTTCTGTCTCCACAAGTCAACTGGCATGTCAGTGTGGGTCTATCTCGACCTATGTGTTTTATCCATGTGGTATGTATTTCAACATGCTCCTTCAGTGGATGCCCTTCTTCATCGAAAATTGACATGACCTGCTCTATGGCATGTGGTGGCAAGGTGAAAGCTCTCGTTTCTTCAGTGTTATCTGCCACTGCCAATGGTGGATGGAGAGCTCTTGCCAAAACTGTTAACTCTGTATTTTTATCTGCTGAAACAATGGTCGGATAAACAATGAGACCAAGGATGCTGCTTTTGTCTTGTCCTACTATTAAAAAATCCTGCTTCTTGTATGAATTTCCATGGACACCTGTCGGTATCTCTGCATGACTTTCATCCAAGAAACGTACTAATTTGGAAGCTGCCAATGTGCACTGCTCTCCTAGTGGAAGGATGTCTGGGTTACTGGGAAATCAGCTGAGGACTTTGCTGAGGGTGTCTGCTTGATGTTCTCCGATGACTGTCTTGTTTGCTCTTGTGCCATCGCCATCACTTGTGTCATTGCGCGCTGGCGATCTGTTTGCGCGTTCCTTTTCCCATTTCCCAGACGTGGTAAAGGATTTCCTTCCACATCTGTCTGAGAGTAGCATTCTTTCACAGAGTGTCTTCCTCTTCCGCACCGTGCGCAAATTGGTCTTTGTGGTTTTGGTGCTTGCACTGGTGCTTGTGTCTGTGGACAATTCTTCTTGATGTGCCCAAACGCTCTGCACTTATAACACTGTCCTCCTGATGGACTGTTCTTCTTCTGAATGGCTGCAAGAACTTTGTCCATCATCTCATCTTGTTTTTGAAACACTTTCTCCAGTATCTTTTCTTCCGACTGTTTTCCCGTGCGTTCCTTCATCTGTTCTTCCCATTCTCCTCTCAGTTTGTCCCTCACGATCGACGCAACATGCTGAGGCGTTCCCACCTTGCTGCATGCCTCCACCATCTCTGCCAAGGATGGCCGACCTGGCATTGCGATGATGACCCGTTGGCAATCTGGGCTGGCATTGCCGAGTGCTAAGCTTTCCATGAGAGGTTGTTTTGCGCCTTCAATTGTCACCTGCCGATCCACAGCTTGCGAAAGTCGATCTATGAATGATGAATACGGTTCTGTGGGACCTTGTCTGATTGTTGAGAATGGCACATCTGGAACTCCCGCTGGAGCAATCTGCAAGATCGCTCTTCGCGCCGCTTCCTTGATGTCATTCAGCACTTGTCTCAGAAGTCGTACTGCTTGTTCTGCTGGATTGTCATCTGGAGGATCTCCTGCCAATTGTGCTTCAGTGAGGTTTGCGTTTGGTCCACCTTGATAACTGTTCCTCAACTCTGTGAGATACCTTCTCCATCTTCTCTCCCAGACTAGATTCTGCGTGTCCGTCAGGATCATTGACACAAGGCTTTGGATATCATATGGTGTAAGATCATAACTGTTGAATGTCCCTCTCAGGAGTTGCTTGAAATATGGTGAACCCAGCCCATTGTTTTGAACTGCCTTTGCTAGATCTTTGATCACATCATGATTCAATCTCTCCCACCTTGGATTTTGACCCTGTACATCATATGTCACTGGCATTGTCAGACCCCCTGATCCTGGTAGCAAGTCCTTCTCCTTGGACAGCATTTTTCTGATGTGCTTCCAATTTGTTGTCTCTATCGGTTGTTCTTCTTCTTCCTCTGGAAACTCTTGTGGCAATTGCATGAACAATGGAGTCTTCAAAGTCATCAATGATTCTCTGGCATACATTCTTTGACCTGAAGTCTTTGACTTTCCTTTCAAATCTGAAAGAGGAACTTGGAATTCTTTTTGCTTTGTCTTCCTTGCTGTGTCAAATGAATGCAGAAAACTCTTCGCTGCTTCTGCTGCTGAAAATATCCATGCTGGGATTCCTTTTGATGCTGTAATCTGTACCATGTCTCCTTTTTCTTCTTCTTCTGGTTGTGTTTCATATGGCAATTCTTCAAATTCCCATGTAGGTGGATAATTCATCTGTCTTGTTTTTGCTGTCTTCTTTGATGTGGTCTTCTTTTTGTATGTTGTTGGAAAAAACTGCTGCATCGTTGCAGTTTCACCACGAGTTGGCGCTGTGGCTTTGCCGACCTGGTCTGGCATGTCCTGCATTTCAGTCCTCCTCCCACGGGGTGGCGCTGTCATCAGCTTGGACCGCTGTGATGCTGTCACGAACTCAATCGGCTCCTCAGCCGTGCCGACTGAGTGCAGCAGTTTTGAAGGTTGGGATCGTGATTGCACGAGTTTTGACTGAACTAGCAATGGAGGTTGAATACATGAACGTCCCCTTGAGGCTGGAGAGGTTTGAACCACGGGGATTGATGGAACCAGGACTGGAGAAGGGGTGGAGCCTCGGGATGTAGAACTCCGAGAACGGCCCCTCCTCGCTCGGGATGTCACAGAGGATCGGGCGCACCCCCGACCGCGTCTCGTTCGCGACTTCAGCGCATGCGCACTTTTGGGAATGCTTCCCGTCTCCCCTGAACTGACGTCACTGTCTCTGTCCCGCTCTGCATCTGATGTCTCCCCCCCGGTGTCTGTTCCTGACCCTCTCTCCTCGTCCTCTGACATTGTATTTTGACCTTCTCACCGAGTTCTTGTCGTCAGAGCAGTCCGAAGGCTCCCGGTCTCCGTCCAGCTGATCACAGGAGATGGATTCAGAGGGCCCTTCTGATTCCGCTCCGGGCTGTTCTGGTATGAGTTCTCCTTGGCAGAAGTGGAGTGCCATGTTCTCCTCGACTGCTGCTTCTTCCGACCTTTCTGGCTGCTTTCCCAAGGAGTTATCAGCGGTCTCCTGGGAACTGGTCCAGCTCTGGGAACTGCCCACTTGAGTGTTCTTTTGCAGCTCACCGCTTCTTGCTCGCCTCTTCGGAGCTCACCTTCGGTGGGCGCTTCGGAGCCCACCTCGGGGCCACCTCGGTGCCCACCCAGGGACGCCAGGTGTCGGGGTTCGCTGTTATTTGTCTCTGCCCCAACACGCAAAAAGTGGTTCTGGGTGGCCGCGATTTCGAAGGACGAGTCTGGACTCTCAGGTTTTGGGACATGCTCAGATTCCTCCATCTTGCCTCTTGAACCCCCATTCTAAAACCCCAAAATTCTTCTTTTTCTCCTTGTGAGAAATTAACTATCATTCTACTCAAACTCTTGTGGCTTGTAAACTTCACACAAAGTTGGTAATTTTTTCCATGGACTAAAATGGAAGGCACAGGTGTTTTTGACTCTGTGCCAAGGTGTTGTGATATGGCACGAAATGATGACACAGACACTGCTGCTCTCGAGGGGAACAAAAAGGAAGAAGAAGAGGAACTTTATTTTCTGACTCCAACATTTATAGTTTTCCAAAGGTGACAGTGGATTGGAGGGTGACAGTGCCACCTCTCCAATGCCACTGGACAGACCAAGGGTCCATCAATTCTCTCTACCTCCATGAAAGAATGCAAAACATAGGTTATTTACAGAACTGTGTGTGAGAAAGTTTGTTGAAAGAATGCAAACATCAGAAGGCTTAACAAAGTCTTACAAAATCAGGGCGACACCAAGGGCTCTGAGCCCCTTGCCAGGGTCTTGAATCACCCAGAGGCGTGTCCTGGGTCCTGACATCTCCCCCTCCTCTTTGCACCAAGATCACCTCTTTTGCAGCCCTGTTCATGGCCTGTTGCATGCACTGGCAGAAGGAGCAGAAGAATTACAAGCCCTACTAAAATGTAAAAAGCTGTTTTCAAAAGTTCCTTCCACAATGGTGAAAGGTCAAAGAAATTAAACTTACCACTCAACCAAGATCCAGGACCTTCTCCAAGTTTGGCTATACCTTCTTGCAATTGCTTTATGTTTTCATGAATTGACTTTGAGTGATCAGACAAGTTCATGCAGCACATTCCTTCAGACTCTTCACACCCGTGCCCATGTGCCAGCAATAGATAACCAGTTGCTGCCCTGTTTTGAAGAGTCGCTCGTCTTAATACTGTTGACATCTGTTATCATGTCACTCAGTGCAAGAGAGACGGCACAAGCGTGCTTGCCCAGCCAACAACCCATTCGTCCAATTGGGCCAAGGCTACTCCTGATGCTATTTGTGGTGAGAATATAGCAACGCAATTCTCTAAGCCTTGTTCCACATGTGAACATTGTCATCACATTTGGATCATATTGTTTGATTGATCTTTTCCATTTATGTTTTTGTTCTTTTAAAATTTTCAAGTTGGGTGTTAGCAATGAAAGTTTTCCAATGCTGCATGGACCACCTTTGACATTTGCAGGGATAGCAGGCCAAATTCTCTCCCCGCAAATAAAAAAGATTCCTCGCGGCAATTGTGCTGAAACTTGGAGGGATGGTTTGTCTGACACCTTGGTGTAATTACACCGAGAAGGAGGCATTTCTATAAATGAGATGGTTTGGGGTGACATTTCTTGTTTTATTTTCTGTTTGTGTCACTCCTGAAAAACCAAATTTTGTACAAAAATTCATTCTCACTGAACTGAGAATTTCCAGTTCCTGAGGCTCAAAAAAAGCCACAGGAAGAAACTGCGTTCAAATGTGCCATCTGTCCACAGGATTCAAAATGACCTGCAAAACCTTTGGAGGGATGTCCTTTGGGACTAGCCATTCGTCCATTGGCAAGCCTACCAAACATGTTGAAAATGGTTTTTTTTGGCCTTGACTGTGTCAAGCAGATGGTGTCCAAACCTGCTGCATTGGCCAAAGTTTCCCAAACATTTTCTTTTGGTTGAATCATGGGCTAATCTGCCGCATTACCTAAGGCAGTTGGGGAGAGAATGAGGCATAAGAACAACATCTGATTGGGCTTCAAGCTCATGGCTCCACTCCCCGTGAGAAACTTTGCAATGCAGAGACAGCCAAGTCCCGAAAGAAACCCCAAGTCCTTGAACTCCTTATGTGTTAATTGAAAAGATGTTTGCGGTCTTGGCATTTGCTTCCACCTGTGTGCTTCCCTCTTTTTTTGGGGGGTCCATGTCCACTTGTGTCCTGGTTTAGGACAAATTAGGGGAAATCTCCAAAAGGGAGCCCCCTAAAAAAAACCAAACCACCAACCACCCCTCCCCCCCATACCGGGTTCAGGAAGGAATTCCTCGGAGGAGCAAAGTGGAAAACAAAACCTATTTATTGACAAATAACAAAAGAACACTCCCCAACACAAGGAAAGAAAGGAAATCAGGCAGTGCTGTGGAGGGTGCTGAGCTTCTCTCGCAGACTCCGGGGGTCCTGGACGTCCCCGGTCGGGTCCGGAGCCAGTCCAGTATCTTCGGGGGAGGGTAAGAAAGAGGGAACGAAAGAAAAGGAAAAAAAAAAGCGCAGAAAGCAGCAAAAAAGCAGCTATCAGCTAGGAGCCAAGGCGGAGCAAGCAAGCAAGCAAGCAGCGGCAAGCCAAGCCAAGCAGCCCAAAAGCAAAGGCCAAGGTGCCTGGTCACACTCACCCCTCCCTCCCCGCCCCACCGCGGCAAGACGGCCGGGGGAGGAAAAGGCGCAGCTGCCAGACACAACACACGATATTGGGATAAAGGCTGTCACCCCATGACACTCCACCCCTTATCCCATATCGTGAACATACAATAAAAAACTTTCATTTCACTTACTCACACCTTTGACACTTACGCATTCCTCTCATCTTACTTGCTCAGACCTTTGACGCTTACAGTTTCCTTCTGTCTCACATTCAACAAACAATGACATTCATATATGAGTCTCATCCCACAATCAGGTCTCCCTGAGGTACACACCGTGTTGTTCCATCTTTCTGCATTATCCACCATGTATAACCTGGTCCTTGAGCAAAGACAATCCCACGGATGGGTTTGTCTGTACTCGAGGCAGGGTTGATCCATACTGTCTTTCCCAACAAACCTTTGACATGGGCCACTGGGGCTTTATCCCCATCTACTATGTTAAGAAGCTCAGACTGAGCAGGACCCGCTCGGTTGGTGGAACCTCGAGTGTTAACTAACCAGGTAGCCTTTGCCAAATGCTGCTCCCAGTTTTTTAAAGACCCCCCACCCAATGCTTTTAAGGTGGTTTTTAACAATCCATTGCACCTTTCCACTTTGCCTGTAGCTGGTGCATGATAGGGGATATGCTACACCCACTCGACACCATGTTCCCTAGCCCAAGTATTAATAAGATTGTTTTTAAAATGAGTTCCATTATCCGACTCAATTCTCTCGGGAGTACCGTGCCTCCAAAGGACCTGCTTTTCAAGGCCCAAGATAGTGTTACGGGCTGTAGCATGAGACACAGGGTAGGTTTCCAACCATCCCGTGGTGGCTTCTACCATGGTTAATACATAGCGCTTGCCTTGGCAGGTTTGAGGCAGTGTGATGTAATCAATCTGCCAGGCCTCCCCCATACCAGAGGGGCTTCACTTGCTTGGCCTGCTTAATGGCAGCACACGTCTCACAGTCACGAATAACCTGAGAGATACTGTCCATGGTTAGATCCACCCCTCGGTCTCGTGCCCACTTATAGGTGGCATCTCTACCCTGGTGGCCTGAGGCATCATGGGCCCATCGTGCTAAGAATAACTCTCCCTTGTGCTCCCAGTCGAGATCTATCTTCAACTCCCCTATCTTTGCAGCCTGATGTACTTGCTGGTTGTTTTGCTGCTCTTCATTAGCTCTACTTCTGGGGACATGGGCATCTACATGGCGAACCTTCACAGGTAACTTCTCTAACCGAGTAGCGATATCTTTCCACTCTTCCACAGCCCAAATTGGTTTTCCTCTGAGCTGCCAGTTCACCTCTTTCCATCTTTTCAGCCATCCCCATAGAGCGCTGGCTACCATCCAAGAATCGGTATACAAATAGAGCCTTGGCCACTTCTCTCTCTCTGCAATACCTAGGGCCAGTTGAATAGCTTTAATTTCGGCAAATTGACTGGATTCACCCTCTCCTTCAGTAGCCTCTGCAACCTGTCGAGTGGGACTCCATACAGCTGCTCTCCACCTCCGTTTCATCCCTATGACACGACAAGAACCATCGGTGAATAGAGCATAGCATGTTTCTTCTGCTGGCAACTGATTGTATGGCGGAACTTCCTCAACCCGGGTCACTGGCTCTTGTTCCTCATCCCCGACATTAGAGCTTTCACCTTCGGGCCAATTTGTAATTATTTCCAAAATCCCAGGGCGATTTAACTTCCCAATTCGAGCACGCTGCGTAATGAGAGCAATCCACTTACTCCAA
>NW_024502048.1:24579-39630 GCF_017590055.1 Onychostruthus taczanowskii
GATTTTGTTAATAACATCCGCAGGAATCTGACGCCGTTTGTCTTGCCACTTCACCCCCAAGAACTGGATTTCTTGGGCAGGTCCCTTGACTTTGCTCTTCTTAATGGCAAATCCGGCTTTCAGGAGAATATGAATGATCTTCTCTCCTTTCTTGAACACTTCTATTGCCGTGTTCCCCCAAACAATGATATCATCAATATATTGTAAATGTTCTGGAGCCTCACCCTCTTCTAGTGCAGCCTGGATCAGTCCATGACAGATGGTAGGACTGTGTTTCCACCCCTGGGGCAGTCGGTTCCAGGTATACTGCACTCCCCTCCAGGTAAAAGCAAACGGAGGCCTGCATTCTGCTGCCAGAGGAATGGAGAAAAATGCATTAGCAATATTGATGGTTGTGTACCACTTTGCTGCTTTGGACTCCAGCTTGTACTGCAGTTCCAGTATGTCCGGTACAGCCGCACTCAGTGGTGGAGTCACTTCATTCAAGGCACGATAGTCCACAGTCAATCTCCATTCTCTGTCAGATTTTCGCACAGGCCAGATAGGGCTGTTAAAGGGTGAGCTGACCACTCCTTGGTTCTCCAGCTCTCGGATCATCTTGTGGATGGGGATCACGGCATCTCGATTCGTCCGGTACTGCCTGCGGTGCCCTGTTGAGGTGGCAGTTGGCACTCGTTGCTCCTGTACCTTCAAGAGTCCCACTGCAGATGGATTCTTAGACAGTCCAGGCAAGGTATTCAATTGCTGGATGCCCTCTGTCACTACCGTTGCTATCCCAAATGCTCACCTGAGTCTTTCTGGGTCTTTGAAATACCCACTTCGCAGATAATCTATGCCCAAAATACAGTCATCATCATACTTGGCAGTTCGGCTAGGGCAACTGGAGTTGCTTTCTTTGTGGTGGAACTTTCTCTCTGAGCCCTGTCTTCCTTCAATTCACGCACCCGTCGGGCCAGAGCAGCCGTGGATTTTCCATCCCATCGCCTCATGTTTTCTCCACAATCACGCAGGAAAAACCACAGCTCAGCTCGTGGGGTGTATCTTCTCTCTCCATCTGGGGAACGTCTGCGTTGGGTACCAGGGCCTCTAATTTGTACAGCCGAGATTTGAATAAGGTCCTCCTTAATCTCTTCCCGGAGTTTCTTATGGTTCTCCTCTATTTTGTCCTCTAGTTTCTGCAGTCGTGTTTCCACTGCTGCAATTCTGGCATGAGTTGGGCCATGCACAGCATCTGCATACGCTCGAAGCTTCTTCGCCATATCGAGCACAGTCTCATATGTGTCATCCCGCTTCAATATTGCTAGGGCTGAGGCGTATTCAGGTGGCCCAAGTCGCACAAGTTTCCTCCACATTACAGGTGTGCATGGTACCTGGTCCGGATTCCTAGTTGTTATATCATCTGAGAAAATGAGCTCTGCCACCGCCATCTCTCTCAGGCGTTGGATTCCCTGTTCTATGGTCTTCCACCGTGTCTGCTGTATATAGAGATCATCTGCACATAAGTATCTTTGTGCTACACTATCCAGGACCCGTTCCCAGAGGCTGTGAGGGCTAGCCCTGCTCATCATACCTTGATCGATGACAGGATCATGTGACAGGGATCCCAAATGCCTCGCTTCAGTACCATCCAAAATCATAACCTCCCCTGCAGCATCCCAGAGGCGGACTAACCAACTAATTATAGATTCGTCAGGTTGTCGTCTGTAATCTTTTCTTAGGCCTCTGAGGTCCTTCAGAGAAAAGGAGTCAATATTGGCTCCAGAATCTGTGCCCCTTGATGTGGCCTCTGATTTTGGTGAGGGTCCTTCTCCTGGATCATCATCATCATCCTCCACCTTTCGATCGGTCTTGTCTTTACACTTTCCACCTCTTGTATTAGCTGCAACAGCCATGGGTTGAGGCCTATTGTCTGATTCAGCTGCTAGCCTGGAGCCTGGGATGTTAGCTGCAGCCTGGGTCACTGGGATAGTAACTAACTTATCTCCCTGTTCCCTTTCTGCTATCTGCTGCTCCACAGTATCTAGCAGAGTACGGTAAACAAACGCCAAGGCCCAGCTCACTGCAGTAATCCTTTCCTCCTTAGTATTACCATGGCACTTCTCCCTCAAATACTTTGCCACCTCGATTGGGTTCTGAATTTGATCAGATGGGAAGTCCCAGTCTATAGGATCAGAAAATTCCTTTAAAGTCTGGCCCATCTCCTCCCATTTCCCACTCCAGTCAAGATTTTTCCTACTTTGTTTTACTCCTGAATCAGGAGTCTCTCTAACCCCTCTAGAAATCTCAGCTTTCATTTTATATACACTCCAGACAGTATAGAAAAGGCTTAATAAATTAAATGCCAGAAAGATGGTTTCTTTAACATTCAGGGGAAACTGAACATTCTCAAAAAGTGATGTAACAGATTCAAAGGAGAAGCAGGAAAGGAAAGGCTGGAAAGCCTCATTCCCTGCTCTTCCTTTAACCAGCTGGGTGCAATTACTAATAAATTCCCAAAACATACTGCTAGAACTGGGATGCAGGGTAGGACGAAGAAACCATAAACCATACATATCGTAAACAGACGCCAGTATCTTTGTAAACGCCCTATAAATCATTATCACCAAGGCCATCACAATAGCTATTCCAATCCGTGCCCCTTTACTGCAAAAACTACGTGATAGGGACAATAATCCTAGTGACCAGAAAGGTATTGAAACCTCAAAAAGGTCTAGAGACCAGAGCCACATAAAGGCCTCCCCAAGAAACATTACAAATTCAAGCAACATGGATACTGGGTACTTTAACCTACTACACAGCAAGCACAACCAACCTGCAATCAATAAAGGGTTTTTTTCCACTTTCTCAAGCCACGCGTTGGGCGCCACTAACTGTACTTGTCCTGGTTTAGGGCAAGTTTGGGAGATAACCTCCAAAGGGGCTTCTCTACGAAAGCAGATTCAATTGCCCCCTCCCCCCCAACCGGTTCGGGAGAAAATATCTCCTTGGAGAAAAAGTGGAAAGAAACCTGTTTATTAAACAATAGAACCCAAACAATATAACTTCTCACTGCTCCAAAAAAACAAACTCAGAACAGTCCCCTCCCCAGGTTGCAGTTCGTCTCACTCAGTTTCTGATCAGTCTCTCTGGTGCTGGAAATGCCGCGGCCCAGGCCCGGCCAAGGGGCCTCAGGTGGAGCTGCCGGTGCTCTTCTGGGTGTTCAGTCCAGAGCAGGCTTGAACAGATCCAAGAAAAAGGAAAAATCACAGTCCAGGGAACTTCTTTGCCTCAGCTAGCTAAAACTAACTAAAAGCAAAAAAAAGGGGAAAAGAGGAGCTCTGTCCTGCTGTCTGTACATCCGCAGACAACACAGTCCAGGAGCAGGAATATGGAGGAGTGAGTGCAGTCTGAAAACAAACTGCGCGCTTCTTCCCTCCCCTCTTCACTCGCCAAGGTGCCCGGTCACACTCACCCCTCCCTCCCCACCCCGCAGCGGCAAGACGGCCGGGGAAGGAGAAGGCGCAGCTGCCAGACACAACACACGATATTGGGATAAAGGCTGTCACCCCACGACAGCTTGTGTCTGGGTCCAGTAGTGCTTCACGTGTCTTGCCGACATTCACTTTGGTCCTTGCCCTGTGGAGACACAAGCAAAACCCTTGCCCCAAGTTATTAATTTGAAAGGACCTTCAATGTGTCCTGTCTCTGGGTTCCAGATCAAAACTAAAGGATTCTCCCTTAGTTTTGTCTGTGTACTATTTGAAAAGTGTCTAATGATTGGTGGAGTGGGCTCTGAAAAAGACCCGTTTAGAAAATTCAATATGGATGAAGCTTTGTCCAACCACATGTGAGGTGTTGGTTCTGCCTCCCCCCTTTTCTGTGTGTCCAAAAGGGATTTCAGGGTGTGATGTGTTCTTTCAATGATCACTTGACTTGTGGGAGAGTGGGGACTACCAAAGGTGTGTTTGACACCCCACTTTTTCAGGAACCTGTCAAGCACTTTCCCTCTATAAGTTGGACCATTATCTGTTTGTATTTCTTGTGGCACCCCTCATGGTGCAAATGCTTGCAAAAAATGTTGACAGGCAGGTTGTGCGGTTTCTCCTGCTTGCAATGATGCAAAAATTGCTCCTGAAAAACATGTCAACCGAAACATGAATGTATTTGAGTTTTCCAAAAGGTAGATATTTTGTGACATCATCTTGCCACAACTGGAAACTCTGCAGTCCTCTTGGATTGACTGCTCCTGTGGATGCAGGTGGTTGTACAAGCCCCGCACTTGTAGCATTGTCCTTCTGAGTTGTTCTTTTGGAACATTGAGAGAACTTCTTTGTAGTTCTCATTTTGTGCTTTGATGCTTTTCTCTGTCTGTTCTCCCCAGATGGACACAACGTGTTGAGGTGTTCCCACTTTGTTCCATGCTTCCACCATCTCTGGCAGAGAGGGTTGTTCTGACATTGCATTGGTGACTCCTTTGCATTCCGGATTAGCATTGGCAAACGCAAGGCTTCCAAGTAGATGTGGTTTCACTGCTTCCTCAGTTACTTCTCTGTCCACTGCTTGTATGAGACGATTGATGAATGAAGTGAAAGACTCAGAGACACCTTGCTTCACTTCTGTGTAAATGCCTTCTGGAGTTCCAATTGGTTGAATGTGCACAATTGCCCTTTGGGCTGTCTGCAGTCACATCTGGAGGCAATTCTGCTGTCTGATCTTCAGGTTTGTCATGGGGTTCATCTCCTGCTAATTGAGCCAGTGTGAGACTTGTGGCCTTCCTGCATGTCTGTTTCTGAGCTGACTGAGTGCCCTTTGCCATCTTACATCCCACAGCAGGAGTTGTGAATCTGTAAAAATTGCCAAGGCAATGTACCTACAGTCGAAAGACACCAAGTTGTAATTGTTGAAAATGCCTCTCAAAAGCTGCTTGAAATATGGTGAGCCAAGTCCTTCTTTTCTTGCAGCTTCTAATAAGTCTTTTGAGACTTGATGGTCCAAAGGTTCTCATCTAGGGTTTTCATTTCTTCTTCTGCACCTCACTGGCATTGCAATGATGTCTGTATCTAGTATTTCATGACCTCTGTCTTGCAGTGCTGTCGTCCTAACATTTGCCCAATTCATTGGCGATGCACTCTTGGAATATTTCTGGGAATTAAGACCAAATCCATGCCCGTATCCGGTGGATTTGTAGTTTGCCTGGATGCACCTTCTTCTGGCCTGAAGGTTGCATGCACCCCTCCCCCTTCTGTTGGAGGTGTGATGAGAGGGGTTTGTGGTTGTGGGTATTGGGGAAATGAAGAAGCAATGGTTTAATCCACTGTGTGTGTTGCTGTAGATGAGGTTGATGTAAAAAGGGAGCTGCCATCTGGCTCTGATAAGGAGGGTTGAAGGGAACGTGCATGGCGTTGTGATAGAAATTGATGAGCACATTGCTGAAGCTGGAGAAAGAGCTGCCTTACAAAGTCTTTAGAAAATGAGAAATGCTGTGGGCAGGAGGAGGAACTGGATCGTTGCCCTGAAATCCAGGCCTTTGGAGGAGGCATGTAAAAAGCTGAAGTGCAGCCTTTTGGATGGGGTCCAACAGCCTGGTGGGTCTTGGGATGACCTAGAAATGCCTTGTCCAGCTGTGATGGATACAATATTTTTGTTGCTGATATCCTGGGGTTGTGGGAGTTGTTGTTCTGGATCAGCCGTGGCTTGAGCTCTAGTCTCCTGTGTGGTGTGTGTTGTGTCTTGTTCCAACACTTTCCATTTGCCTGGGAATATGATGATTGTATCTTGCTCTTCTTCTGCAAGAGAGGCTTTGAGGGCTTGGATTGACTGTGCTTGAGTAGGAGGGTCTTTAATTACAATTATCTTGCAGCCTTTTGGAATTTGTTGTAATGGTGCTGTTGTTGCAGAAGGCAGAGCTGTTGCTGCAGGGATTGGCCGTGAGCCGCTTCTCGCAGCGGCCCCTGCAGAGACTGCCGCGGTTTGGATGTTTTGAAAGCCTCCACTTGGTGGGCACGGGGTGGGGTGGGGAGATGATGGCTCCCCGAGCACGGCGATGCTTGACCACTCTGACAGCCAGCGAGGCACGGCTGCCGCTGCGGTGGAGGAAGGACCTGGGCAGAGGAAGGTGGGGCAGCGGGTTGGCTTGGGGCTGTGCAGGGAGCACGCACCGTCCCTGGCACGGACTGAGCCTGCACCGACTGACGGGAGGGGTGGGTGGTGATGTCAGACCCACTCTCTGTGGGTCCCGCTCTTCATGCCTCAGTTCTCAAAAATTAATCAACTCTTTCAGAAAAACAAACCAGTTTTACACTTCACACTCAACTTGTGCTACATTTATCACTTTTGACACCAGATGGTAGCGTTGCTTCAAAAAACACACCACAGTTCTTAAAACAATTAGAACATCACAATCTTATTATTCCCATGGGAAACACTTCATGCAATCTAACAATATGCACGCTACACTAGAGCACTTAACCTCTATATTTCAAATTCCTCAAACATAAGCACCTGAACAGCCACCCCTGTAATTTCTCAAGAGTCTGAACCTTTAAACGCGAACATGGGGTGTTACAGTAAATTCCGTCCCCTCTAACCAAAACACACACACACACACACACACACAAACACACACACACACACACACAGAGACACAGTGGAGAGGGGATTTATTAAGGATCATGCACCCCACTCACTTTGTTTTTCTCCAGCTGTTTCAGTCACCTGAAAATGGAACCGCAGGTCCAAACTCCCACTTGGCATCGCACTAACAGCATGTCTCAACAAACACTTTCACAGTCGTTCTCACAGTCAGAACACATTCACGACAGCATAACAACTTTAGACCAGGATTTGCCCTTATGACTGCTAGCCCCAGTTGGTAGCAAACCAAGCCCTCTACGTCAAATCAAATGACAAAGTCCCTTACTGTCAACAACAAAAGCCCGAGCTCGGTACAACAGTTCAACATCTCTTTCTGCTGGCAACCAGATGAACCAGATTTCAACTGCAACCTCAGCTTGCAAGCACACGACAGAGGCACAAGTTGCACGTGGGACATCTCCCATGACTTACCAAACGGCCTTTCCTGACCATGCCTTACAGGTCACTATTTAAAACAGTTTCAATTTTTAAACATACTATTTTGTCTGGAGTTTTAGTAGTCAGGGGTCCTTGTCTGCTGCTGGATAGAGTCTGGGCAGCAGAGCCCACTCTTCCAGGAATATCCTGGGAGTGCCCCAAGAGGGTCCATGACCCGAGCTGGTCTCACAACCCAGCAGAGTCTTATCCTGGCTGGCTTGCCAATTGAATAGTTAAAACTGGAGATCACAGACAAAGACTCTCTAACTAGATAAAGTTACAAAGTTTTATGTTTATGACACGGGCAGGTGGCATGGGAGGGTCATCACCAAAATGTGTGACCACACACAAGGCTCTTTGCCTTCTATTTATTTCCCAAAATAATACATATGCATAACCCCAGCACCTCCCATCCCTGCTTTGTATTAAAATGAGGTTATTAGTCCTTCATGCGTGTGCAATTCTTCTCTCAAATTGGGTCAATGTCTCAAATTGGGTCAGTGATCCCAGGGATGAAGTCAGGAAGGTCTTCATCAGGTCTCTGTGACCGTCTGGCAGGATCCAAGGCCACCTGCTTGGTGATGGATTAACATGGAGTCCAGGTGCTGGGCATTGTTCTACTGGTTTCAATATGTTCCTATAATGGTTCACTTGCTCCATTCCTTCTACAAATGAGCTCATAATATAACAATTAGCTTTAGCTTAAGCATCTAATAATCATTAACCTATTGTTGGTGTATTTCACTTCGATATTGGTTCTGACCCTCAGCTAAAATCTTAACCCTTTAAAATCATGATTCATGTATGGCTGCTTTCCAATTCTGGTTCATCCCTATGATGCAACATGAACCATCAGTGAAAAGAGCGAAGCGTGTTTCTTCTGCTGGTAGTTGGTTGTAGGGTGGAGCTTCTTCAGCCCGTAGCACTTGTTCTTCTTTGTCAGTGAGACCAAAGTTTTCACCCTCCGGCCAGTTTGTAATTATTGCCAAAATTCCAGGGCGATTCAGGTTTCCAGTATGGGTGTGCTGTGTGATGAGGGCAATCCACTTGCTCCATGTGGTGTCTGTGGCATGGTGGGTAATGGGAACCTTTCCTTTAAACATCAAGCACAGCGCTGGTAGTCAGGGCGCCAGGAGGAGTTGTGCTTCCGTGCCAATCACCTCTGAGGCAACTTGGACTCCTTCATAGGTGGCCAAGATTTCCTTCTCTGTGGGAGTGTAGTTGGCTTCCAACCCTCTGTAACTTCAGCTCCAGAATCCCAGTGGTCGGCCTCGAGTCTCCCCAGGCACCTTCTGCCACAGGCTCCAGGACACACCATTGTGTCCGGCTGCAGAGGAGACCACGTTCTTCACCTCTGGTCCTGTCCTGACTGGGCCAAGGGCTACTGCATGAGTGATCTTCTGCTTGACCTGGGCAAAAGCCTGTTGTGACATGTGATTCTGCATACAAAGTTGGTAATTTGTTCCATGGGTTAGGATTGAAATCTCAAGAGTCTTTGGCTTCCTGCCAGGACTCCCCAGCTCCCTGCCAGGGAGGGTGTCCTGGGTTCTGACATCTTCCCCTTCTCTTTGCACCAAAAACACGTCTTTGGCAGCCTTATTCAGGACCTGCTGCATGCACTGAAAAATGCATGGCACAAAGAGCAGAAGAATCACAAGTCCTACTAAAATATTAAAGCCTACTTTTAAAAGTTCCCTCCACAATGAAGATAGATTGAAGAAATCAAACACACCATCCAACCAAGATCCAGTAACTTCTCCAAATCTGGTTATACCTTCTTGTAATTGTTTTATGTTTTCGTGGATAGATTTTGAATGATCCGACAGGTTCATGCAGCACATTCCCTCAAACCCTCCACACCCGTGCCCATGTGCCAGCAATAGATAATCAATTGCTGCTCCGTTTTGGAGAGTTGCTCGCCTTACACTGTTACCATGTCACTCAGTGCAAGAGAGACAGCACGAGCGTGCTTGCCCAGCCAACAATCCATTTGATCCAATTGGGTCCAAGCTACTCCTAATGCTACTTCTGGTGAAAAGATTGCAGCCAAAATCCTCTGAGTCTTGTTCCACATGTGAACATTGTCATCACATTTGGATCATATTGTTTGATTGATCTTTTCCATTTATGTTTTTGTTCTTTTAAAATTTTCAAATTTGGCGCTAGCAATGAAAGCTTTCCAATGCTGCATGGGCCACCTTTGACATTTGCAGGGTGTCCTGGTTTGGGACAAATTAGGGGAAATCTCCAAAAGGGAGCCCCCTAAAAAAAACAAACCTCCAACCACCCCTCCCCCCATACCGGGTTCAGGAAGGAATTCCTCAGAGGAGCAAAGTGGAAAACAAAACCTATTTATTGACAAATAACAAAAGAACACTCCCCAACACAAGGAAAGAAAAGAAACCAGGCAGTGCTGTGGAGGGCGCTGAGCTTCTCTCGCAGACTCCACCCCCAGCTACCATCTTGGGCCCATGTTGCTGGCCCGTAGTATTCAATTATTCTCTCAGCAGGCCATTCCTCCTCCCCCCATTTCTGTTTGCCCTCGAAAATGGGGAATTTCCCTTTTATCCCCCTTTTATGTCTGTTCAGAGTCTCATACAGAGGGGCACCCAGGCAGCTGCTCTCTGACCGAGGTAAGGTAAAGAAGGTGGGCCTGATTATTCCCAGAGTGCACGACCCTCTCCAATTCTTAGGCAGTTCACTGTAGGCTTTTCTCCCACAGATCAAATAGATTCCATTAGGTGCTTTCCACGTATTTATCTCACCCGGTCTGTCCCAGAACTCCCTTGCCCCTTCTAGAGATTGGAAGGGATTGGCCCCAGATTTCTTATTCCAGCACAACTTTAGCCTTTCGCTCCATTCACAAGGATTAAGTCTTTCACGACTCCAATAGCCTGAGGGGGTTTCAGGTTGCCACTTGGGGCTTTTGCCCTCTTCCAGGGTTAAGGTGGTTAGACGTGGAGTGTAACCGACTGTTTCAGTGTACCTTTTCCCATCTCTGCTTATGCAAATTGTTCCAATTACCCGTTTCTCCAGCAACCATCCATCAGGTCTTTGCAGAATTTTGGAACTTTTGGTGTTGTTCCAGCTTAGTAGTTGTTCTGGGGTCAATCCCTCTCCTTTCCAAGGCCATTTCTCTGCAGACCTCAATCCCCCACATATCCAGCCATTTGACAGCCCTAATTCAGTGGCAATTTCTTGCATCAGGTCAATGAACAGGTTTTTGTCTGAAGCGGGCAGGCCGAGCTCATTGTACTGTTTCTCCAGCTGGTCATACTGCTCACTTAAAGTCCTTAATCTCTCCTGTTGGACCCTTAGTTTTCTCATCTCTGATTCCTGCCTTTTTAATTCTTGGGCGACCTGCTGAATTTTGCTCTCAGGGTCTACCCCTTCGTGATTCTGGGAAAAACAAAATATCTTATCATATTGGAGGCAGGTTCTATCATCATTGTTTTCCAGTAAGCCGATAATCACTGGACCCCCTCCCAGGGAGGTCTTGCTTTCATATTTTTGGTTCCTCCCAACCCAGTACGTTTTTCCCCCCATTGTACACGTCCCTAGTTGTGTGTTTTCATAACATAGCTGGTTTACCTGATAATAACCCAAAAAGATAGATTCCGTTCTCCCCCCATCCATTCAGTGTGATTACACTTATCACATATTGGGATTTTGATAGGTCCCGCACCCGCTTGTGTCTTACGTGTGTTAACTGACCCACCCTGGACGCTCCATTCTGCGGTATGCAGATTTCCACCCCCCTTTTAGTACAAGCCCCGTATTGAGTGCCTTCGAGTCGGCAGTACCTGCTCATCGTGTCTCCTGCACAGTGGTCTGGGTTGTGGTTAGGAGAAGCCTCCGCTTCAGCCCTCCCGTCCTCCATGCATGCCCTACAGGTCCTCTGGGTAGATAGGTCTAGCGTTGCAGCACAGGTACTAGTCCTGAGGCACATGGCTAGACTCAGGATCATCAGGATTCCTCCGGCCAACATTCCTCTGCCCCCCTTCGTGCCCACTGGGTTGCCTCGAGTGGCGGGGAAGACCATCTTCTTGGCAGCAGGAATCAGGCTCACGAGATCCCTGCCATCCCGGACTGCGTACCTTCGCTTAAAGGTTTCCCACCGGCGGCGCCAAACTGGCCGAACACTGCAGGGTACTTTACACTCTCTCCGGCACTCAATCTCTAGAATTTGGGCCCGATATCGGAGTTTTCCCCTTAGTCTGTTCTGGAAAATTCTGAACCACAATATAGAGTCGGTTTTGATTACCCACAGTTCTGTTAGGAGCGCCAAGAATAGGTTAGTTGCACGTATCTCTGAATTATAACAACCTCACACAACCCTTTAGGTCTGACCCCCCAGTCACAGTGAGCTACCCACAGGATTTTACAAATGGGCGACACGGACAGTTAGGTTTTTGACATTCAATCCAGTCAATCTCCGTCATTAGCGAGGTCTTCTCAAGGTTAATTTCAAGTCCCCAGGGGGAGATACGATCTCCCAATCCGGTGTGTCCTCCTGCGGTTTAACCCGTTTAACCCGCGAGGCGTGTGTCCATCCCTTCTCTGCGGTCCTTACTGCCGTATCTGTGGTTAAAAGAACAAGAAAAGGTCCTTCCCAATGAGGGGATAACGGTGTATCCTTCCAGGTCCTAATTAGGACGTGATCCCCGGGGCAGACGGAATGGATGGAAAACCCTACAGGGAGTCCTTGCATTAGGATCCCCTGTCTCCTTAGTTCTTGTAAGTTTTTATTTATTGCTATCAGGTAGGGCTTAATTTGTCCATCCTCAATTTTGGGGTGCCCGAGTGGCATCCCATGCTCATAAGGCATTCCATAGAGCATCTCAAAAGGAGATATCCCCGAGTCCGAGTTAGGCAATGTCCTGATATTAAGCAGAGCCAAGGGGAGGCATTTAACCCAGGACATTTTAGTTTCCAGCATTAACTTAGTCAGTTGTCCCTTGAGTGTCTGGTTCATTCTCTCTTGTGCGGAGCTCTGTGGGTGCCATGGGGTGTGATAGTCCCATCGAATTCCCAGTGCCTCAGCTATTTGCTTTATTATTCTCGAGGTAAAATGAGTCTCTTGATCTGAATCAATAAATTTCACCAACCCATATCTTGGTATTATCTCCTCCAATAGTATTCTCGATAACACCTGTGCTGTTGCCCGGGAGCTTGGAAATGCCTCCACCCAGTGGGTTCATTTGTCCACTATTACTAAGAGGCATCGATACCTCCCGACCTTAGGTAAGTCTATGAAGTCAACCTGGACCCTCTCGAAGGGTCGATATGCCACAGGGCGGCTTCCCATAGTCGTTTGTTTTGTCTGGACTTTATTAATCTGCTGGCATATCAGGCACCCCTGTACCTCCTGTTTTGCCAACTCACAGATACCTTTACATCCAAAGAACTTCAGGAATTGATCTGTCAGGGCTCGGGTCCCCCAATGAGTCTGTGTGCAACCTCCCTAAAATTTTCTGGGTGTATTCCTTGGATACTAATTCCCTGCCATCAGGCAGTCTCCACTTACCTTCCTCGAGCACCCCGCCCAACCTTTTGAACTCTTCAATTTCTTTCTCTGAGGAGCGGGAAGGGAGTTCCTGAATCTCTCTCTTACAAATCTCTGGGGTACTTACCTGTAGTAATGCCGCGTGCTTAGCCTCTTGGTCTGCCAAATTATTACCCCGTATCTTGAACTGTATCCCCGTTTGATGCCCTTTTACATGTACTATTGCAATTGCCTCTGGTCCCTGGATAGCTGCAAGTATTTGTCTTATTAATTCCTCATGTATAGCCCTTTTCCCTTGGTGCTGATTAACCCTCTCTCTTCCCAAATTTTCTCGAAAGTATGTACCACCTCGTAGGCGTACTTGGAATCATTATAGATTGTCCCCCTTTTACCTTTTAGCTTCAGGAGAGCTCTTAATACAGCATATAATTCACAAGTGTGGGCCAACCATCCCGCGTTCAAAGGTCCTGATTCTACCGTTTTTCCGGTCACCCCATCTACTATGGCATAACCGGTCCTTCTACGACCTGGGCAGACCCATCCACAAACCATTTTTCCCCTGTTTCCAGCTCATCTTCTTCTAAGTCGGGCCGGATTTTAGTCTGCAATTGAACTATTTCAACGCAGTCATGGGCGGGGTTGCCCGAGGCTTCCCCATATAGGAACTGAGCTGGGTTTTGGGCTGTAGTGGTCTTAAGTTCCAAATCGTGAGGTAAAATGAGTCTCTTGATCTGAATCAATAAATTTCACCAACCCATATCTTGGTATTATCTCCTCCAATAGTATTCTCGATAACACCTGTGCTGTTGCCCGGGAGCTTGGAAATGCCTCCACCCAGTGGGTTCATTTGTCCACTATTACTAAGAGGCATCGATACCTCCCGACCTTAGGTAAGTCTATGAAGTCAACCTGGACCCTCTCGAAGGGTCGATATGCCACAGGGCGGCTTCCCATAGTCGTTTGTTTTGTCTGGACTTTATTAATCTGCTGGCATATCAGGCACCCCTGTACCTCCTGTTTTGCCAACTCACAGATACCTTTACATCCAAAGAACTTCAGGAATTGATCTGTCAGGGCTCGGGTCCCCCAATGAGTCTGTGTGCAACCTCCCTAAAATTTTCTGGGTGTATTCCTTGGATACTAATTCCCTGCCATCAGGCAGTCTCCACTTACCTTCCTCGAGCACCCCGCCCAACCTTTTGAACTCTTCAATTTCTTTCTCTGAGGAGCGGGAAGGGAGTTCCTGAATCTCTCTCTTACAAATCTCTGGGGTACTTACCTGTAGTAATGCCGCGTGCTTAGCCTCTTGGTCTGCCAAATTATTACCCCGTATCTTGAACTGTATCCCCGTTTGATGCCCTTTTACATGTACTATTGCAATTGCCTCTGGTCCCTGGATAGCTGCAAGTATTTGTCTTATTAATTCCTCATGTATAGCCCTTTTCCCTTGGTGCTGATTAACCCTCTCTCTTCCCAAATTTTCTCGAAAGTATGTACCACCTCGTAGGCGTACTTGGAATCATTATAGATTGTCCCCCTTTTACCTTTTAGCTTCAGGAGAGCTCTTAATACAGCATATAATTCACAAGTGTGGGCCAACCATCCCGCGTTCAAAGGTCCTGATTCTACCGTTTTTCCGGTCACCCCATCTACTATGGCATAACCGGTCCTTCTACGACCTGGGCAGACCCATCCACAAACCATTTTTCCCCTGTTTCCAGCTCATCTTCTTCTAAGTCGGGCCGGATTTTAGTCTGCAATTGAACTATTTCAACGCAGTCATGGGCGGGGTTGCCCGAGGCTTCCCCATATAGGAACTGAGCTGGGTTTTGGGCTGTAGTGGTCTTAAGTTCCAAATCGTGGGAATTGATCAGGATAGCCTCATATTTTAGAAGCCGAGCATCAGTGAGCCATTTCTCTGCTTTCTGCTGCAGAATGTTTCTTACGCTGTGTGGGGAAAAGACCTCTAGAGGGGCCCCAAACGTTACCTTTTTGGCTTCCTCTACCAACACATATAGCCACAATAGCCTGGAGGCAAGTGGGCCATCCTCGGCTGACTGGATCCAGTAATTTTGATACGTAGCCCACTGGCTTCTTTGATCCCGCCCAACTTTGAGTCAACACCCCGTATGCAGTGTGATTGCTTACGTCCACAAATAGTTGGAAAGGCTTTCTTACATCCGGCAGGCTCAGAACTGGAGCTGTCACTAGGGCCTCTTTTAATTCCCTGAGGCTTTGTTCGTCCTGCTCCCCCCACTTGGGCTTTATCCGTGGTTAATTTCCCATATAGAAATTTGACCTTTTCACTGTACCCCTCTATCCATTGCCTGCAAAAACCCAACAGCCCCAATATTTGCCTCACCTCTCGTTTGGTCTGAGATGATGGCAGAGAAACAATACCCACAATCCTCTCAGGGTCAAGTTTCTTTTTCCCTTGTACCAGCCAGTGGCCCAGATACTTTACTTCGGGTTCCGTGAATTGGAGTTTGGCCCTG
>NW_024502049.1:0-691 GCF_017590055.1 Onychostruthus taczanowskii
ATAGCAGCTGAATATCAACAAAGACAGCTACTCTGCCCTCCTTTATTACAACAGCTCTTCAAAACTATTAAGGTTTTTGTCTCCCTTTGGAACATATAAACAAAGCAGATTAAATGAACAGAATCTGTCTGTATTTTCCGATACAAGAACATAATACCATCCTGCTAGAGACTTTTTATGGCCTCTGTATCCAAGCCACGATAGCTGTTCATTGATAGGCCTATAATTACATCAATTATAATTGCTTATCCTCAGCAGATGCATCTTTCATACAGAAATGCACCAAATAGTGGTACATTAACTATTTTTAGCGTTTGCACTGGAGATATGAAAAAGAGAGAAAATCCTAATATTTTGAGTCATCAACAATTATTTTACAAGACGTGACATCCGTAAAGTAGCAGAAGAATATTTCTACGTTGGTAGAGCTTCAGTTCCATAAAGTTACTCCATTGTTCTTGTTTTGTTTTGTTTTCTTTTATAATAGAGACAAAGAGTTGATGATTAATCATATGAAAGCTGTGGAGGTTGCCCTGAATCAGGTAAGAATTTGAAGTGTTCCTTCTGAATTGTTTCCAAACATGCTAGAGCCTTAGAACTGCTTACTCTCAGGGGAGTAGAAGTTGTTGGAAAGCAACTGCCTTTCCTTAGTGCTGAAGTTTCCCCTCTCAACTTCTTCCATCTTAAAAAA
>NW_024502050.1:0-703 GCF_017590055.1 Onychostruthus taczanowskii
ACAAACAAGGACAATGTATTTACAGAAGAGCAGTAAAAACAATAAACTTATTTATATGATAAGAATCATTATAACAACAATCTATAGAACATATTTACAGAAGGGTCTAAGAAATAACAATCTTCAAAATGTATTTACATAAGGCCCAATGAAATAACAACCTTCGAAACATATTTGCAGGAGGCTCTATGAAATAATAATATGCATAACATATTTACAGGAAATTATCAAACAGCCTATAAAACATATGTACAAAATGAAGATTTTCACAGCCAGCATCTCTGTCAGTCCTGGAAGAGAGGGAAGCAGCTCGAGGCCATTCCAGCCCAGCCCTGGGGGCTGTTCCCTGTGCCCCCAGGCTGGCACACGCTGGCACAGTGGGGCTCTGCCACCAGCCCTGAGCCCAGCTGGGCTGGGAGCTGGGCCCCAGGCACTGGGACGGGGCTGGCGTGGCCCAAAGCAAGCCCAGGGCCAGGGTGGTGTTTGTGGCACCACAGCCCAGAGCCCCCTGGGCACCGTGTCCCTGAGCGGGGCCACCCAGCCCAGCCCCAGCCTGGCAGCAGGGGACCCAGCCTGCCTGTGGGCAGGGCACGGCCAGCACCTGCCTGTGCTGCTGCTGGGGCTCCATCTTCATCCCAGGATCATGGGCTCCTCCTCATCTTCCTCATCGACCTCCATGTCCTCCATTTCTTCCTCCATATCA
>NW_024502051.1:0-688 GCF_017590055.1 Onychostruthus taczanowskii
GGGGGACTGGGAGGGACTGGGGGGCACCCTTGGGACTTTCCCTGAGGGTTCAGGGGTGTCCCCGGGGGTCTCTCGGGGTTCAGGGGTCTCAGGCCCGTCCCGGGGTCCCCCCGGGGATTGCTGAGGGTTCAGGGCTATCCCTGGGGGTCCCTCGGGGTTCAGGGCCATCCCGGGGTCCCCCCGGGGTCCCTCGGGGTTCGGGGGTCTCTCGGGGCTTAGCCCATCCCGGGGTTCCCCCGGGGGTCCCTCGGGGTTCGGGGGTCCCCCCGGGGTCCCTCGGGGTTCGGGGGTCCCCCGGGGGTCTCTCGGGGTTCGGGGGTCCCCCCGGGGTTCGGTGTTCCCCCGGGGGTCCCTCGGGGTTCAGGGGTCCCCCCGGGGGTCCCTCGGGGTTTGGGGATCTCTCGGGGCTTAGCCCATCCCGGGGGTCCCCCCGGGGTCCCTCGGGGTTCGGGGGTCCCCCGGGGTCTCTCGGGGTTCGGGGGTCCCCCGGGGGTGGCTGACCCCCGCCCGCGGCGCAGGGTGCGGCTGAGCAAGCGGCGGGCGCGCGCCGGGGTGCAGTCGGGCACCAACGCCGTGCTGGTGGTGAAGCACCGCGACATGAACGAGAAGGAGCTCGAGGCCCAGGTGGGATTTGGGGAGGGGTCCCGGCCCCCAGGAGCCCCCCGGGACCCCCCCTGAGCCCCCTCCC
>NW_024502052.1:0-688 GCF_017590055.1 Onychostruthus taczanowskii
TGCATTTCCCACTGCATTTCCTGGGCTATTTTCTGTGTTATTTTCTGCATTTCCCACTGAGTTTCTGTGCTATTTTCTGTACTTCCCACTGTATTTTCTGGGCTATTTTCTGAATTTCCCATTGTATTTCCTGTCTTATTTTCTGTGTTATTTTCTGAATTTCCCACTGGATTTTCTGTGCTATTTTCTGAATTTCCCATTGTATTTTCTATGTTATTTTCTGTGTTATTTTCTCTATTTCCCACCTAATTATCTGTATTTCCGACTCTATTTTCTGTATTTCCCATTGTATTTTCCCCATTTCCCCCTGTATTTTCTCTGTTACTCCCATTGTATTTCCCCCATTTCCCCCTCTATTTCCCGTGTTATTTTCTCTATTTCCAATTGCATTTTCTCTGTTATTTTCTCTGTTATTTTCTGTGATATTTTCACTATTTCCCATTGTATTTTCTCTGTTATTTTCTCTGTTACTCTCCTGCCATTTCCCCATTTCCCCCTGTATTTTCCGTGTTATTTTCTGTATTTCCTCCTGCATTTTCTCTGTTATTTTCTGTGATATTTTCACTATTTCCCATTGTATTTTCTCTGTTATTTTCTCTGTTACTCTCCTGCCATTTCCCCATTTCCCCCTGTATTTTCCGTGTTATTTTCTGTATTTCCTCCTGCATTTTCTCTGTTATTTTCTGTG
>NW_024502053.1:0-688 GCF_017590055.1 Onychostruthus taczanowskii
CCCCAAAATCACCCCCAAAACCCACCCAAAATTCTCAAAAAACACCCGAAAACACCCCAAAAACCCACCCAGAAACCCCAAAACCACTCCAAAATCAGCCCAAATCCCCTAAAAACTGAGCCAGGAACCCCAAAAACCACCCCAAAAATCACCCCAAAAATCTTCACCCAATCCCAAAAACCACTCTCAAAATCACCCCACAAACCACCCCAAAAAAACCCTAAAATTCACCCCAAAAAACCCCAAAAACTGACCCAGGAACCCCAAAATCTCCCTAAAAATTCAACCAAAAAACCCCCCCAGAAATTTTTGCCCCCAGAATTTTGATTTTTTCCCCCCAAATTTTCCATTTTTTCCCAATTTTCCCGTTTTTCCTCCTGGAATTTTGGGGTTTTTCCCCAATTTTGATTTTTTTTCCCCCCAAATTTTCCGTTTTTCCCCAAATTTTCCATTTTTCCCCCTGGAATTTGGGGTTTTTTTCCCCAATTTTGATTTGATTTTTTTCCCCATAAATTTTCAGGTTTTCCCCCCAGAATTTCCATTTTTTCCCACTTTTCCCCCCAGAATTTTGGGTTTTCCCCCCCCGATTCCCCATTTTTCCCAAATTTCCCGTGTTTCCCCCCAGAATTTTGGGGTTTTCCCCCCAAATTTCCCGGTTTTCCCCCAGAATTTTGATTTTTTTCCCCCA
>NW_024502054.1:0-688 GCF_017590055.1 Onychostruthus taczanowskii
GAGGAGGAGGAGCTGCCGGCCTTCCTCGCCGGCTTCATCGTCCTCCCCGCCGGAGCTGAGGGGTCCTGTGGGGAGATTTTTGGGGAGGGGGAGGTCAGGAAAAAAATGGGGAGACCCCCCCCCCAAAAAAAAAAAAAATCAAGGTGGAAATGGGGGAGGGGAAAGGGAAACCCCCCTCCCCAAAATAAAGAATCCACAAATTGGGGAGGGGGAGGGGGTGGAGCTGCAAAAGTGCGGTGGGACAATTTGGGGAGGGGTCGCGAGCCCCGAAATTGGGGGCTGGCAACCCAAAATTGGGGTCCCGGAAGTCAAAATTGGGGTCCCGACCCCAAAATTGGGGTCTCCGACACCAAAAAAATTGGGGTTCCGCACGCCGATATTGGGGTCTCGACCCCCAAATTGGGGTGGCGAAACTCAAAATTGGGGTCGCGACCCCCAAAATTGGGGTCCCGACCCCCAAAATTGGGGTCACGAACCCAAAAAAATTGGGGCTCCACGTCCCAAAATTGGGGTGCAACCCCCAAAATCGGGGTCCCGAGCCCCAAAATCGGGGTCGGCCCCCCCAAACCGGGGGTCCCCCCCCGAGCCCCGCTGCCCCCTCCGGGGGGGTCCCCGGAGACCCTCAGGGGGGTCGCCCCTCCCCCCCCGCAGCCCCCCAAACTTTGGGGTGGGGGGAGGGGCCAGCCCG
>NW_024502055.1:0-687 GCF_017590055.1 Onychostruthus taczanowskii
CCACCCCAAAAAACCCCAAGCCCCCCAAAAACCCCCAAACCCCCCGGCCCCGCAGAGCACCAACGAGTCGGTGCTGACGGTGGAGTTCAACCCCCGCGACAGCGGCAGCATCGTCAGCAGCGGCAAATCGCACGTCTTCTTCTGGACCTGGAGCGGCGGCGCGCTCACCAAGAAGCACGGCATCTTCGGGGTCAGGCCCAGGGGATTTGGGCACCTTTGGGGTCATTTGGGGTCATTTGGGGTCATTTGGGGTTTGGAGTTTGGGGTTTGGGGATCTGGACCTGGAGCGGCGGCGCGCTCACCAAGAAGCACGGCATCTTCGGGGTCAGGCCCAGGGGATGGTCAGGGCCCAGGGGATTTAGGCACATTTGGGGTCATTTGGGGTTTGGGGTGGATTTGGGGTCTGGGGTTTGGGGTCATTTGGGGTTTGGGGTTTGGGGTCATTTGGAGATCTGGACCTGGAGCGGTGGCGCGCTCACCAAGAAGTGCGGCATCTTCGGGGTGGGCCAGGGGATTTGGGCACCTTTGGGGTCATTTGGAGATCTGGACCTGGAGCGGCGGCGCGCTCACCAAGAAGCACGGCATGTTCAGGGTCAGGGCCAGGGGATTTGGGCACCTTTGGGGTGTGGGCATCTTTGGGGTGGGTTCTGAGGGAGTTTGGGGGATTTGGGCACCTTTGGGGTCATT
>NW_024502056.1:0-687 GCF_017590055.1 Onychostruthus taczanowskii
TTTCACTTGCATTATTGCAGGTGGATAAGCAGTGGCTTTTAGACTAAATTTTTCATTGATCTGTGTCTTGCTACAGGTTGCTTGATTGTTGGGGGTATATTAGGGGATGTATTTGCTAGCTTTTGACTTACATATATTCTTCTTCACATACCAAATTTTAGTTACTGCTAATGACACAGCACTAGGCTATGTGAACCTTCAGTTTTATCTAGTATTCTGCTTCTGTCTTTAGAGCAGGAAGTTAAGTTTAAGTAATTTGAACAGTTTTATAATGGCTTCAGTTTAAGGACTTTAATAGTGGGGGTAACTGTTCTGAAGTATCTGGGGCATTATGAATGGATCTAAGCATTTAGATTAACATAATGTAAATCTATGTGCAGCAAGCACACTGTCACTTGATCTGTGTTTATCCGCATTATCTTAAAATTCTCTGTTGATTGTCTTCCAAATTTAACTACTTTAACAACTCTTTGTTTCTCGAATTACTGCAGTTTGCTGGATGTTAAACCTTGTTCTGAACTGTTGGTAATATTTTTTCTAGTTAGATTGTGATGCACTGCCATGTGCAAAAGTAGTGGATTTTTTTTTGTTGTTCAAAAACTGTTATTACATTTGTAACAGCCAGAAAGATAAGGCTTACACTACAGTAGAGGTGTGTACTCTTACAAACCAAAATCCTTGCATTTT
>NW_024502057.1:0-687 GCF_017590055.1 Onychostruthus taczanowskii
ATGGACAAGAAAGCAGGAGCAGCCCTGCGGATGAGGGCACCGTGCCCGGGCGCGGCCCCGCCGCTGCCGCTCCCTATCCCGAGCGGCCGGGGACCAGCGCTGCCCCGCAGGGGCTGCATTTCTCCCTCCTCATCTCCTGCTCTGCTCTCCCCTGGGGCTGGCTCTGCCTGGCGCTGCCAGGCTCCTCCTTCATCACTGTGCTCTGCTCCAGGGGAAAGTCCGGACAGCACTTTCTTTACTGTGAGGAAGAGAGCGCAGCACGGGGCGAGCAGGCGGGATGGGGCCCGGGGCGTGCGAGCTACAGGACTGCCGGAAAGAAAAGTTCCGATCTGCTGAAGAAGCAGCTGAACGAGCCGGTGGTTTTGGTGTGGGTGCGGGAGGAAGAGATGCTCCGTGACTCCAGTTGGGCCCCGGGGCGGGTGGGGATTCCCGGCCCAGGGCGGTCGGGGAGCACTCAGGGGCCGTTGCTGGCCCCGGGCCGAGCGCTGACAGCCGCGTCCCGCCCGCAGGGAAGGCGCAGGAGCCCCTGCAGGAGCGCTACCGCGTGGCTTCGCTGCTGAGGCACGGCGGATTCGGCAGCGTCTGCTCGGGGACACGGCTCTCGGACGGCGCCCCGGTGAGCGGCGGGGCCGGCGGCGGGTGCAGGAGGACGGGGCGGACGAGGAGGATGAGGAGGAGGAGGAGGAG
>NW_024502058.1:0-687 GCF_017590055.1 Onychostruthus taczanowskii
GTTTTGGGACAATTTTGGGAAGGTTTTAGGGCAATTTTGGGGCATTTCGGGGCCATTTTGGGACTATTTGGGGTGATTTTGGGACATTTGGGGACAGTTTGGGACAATTTCGGGACATCTTGGGTGGTTTTGGGACAATTTTGGGATGTTTTGGGACAATTTTGGGGTGGTTTTAGGGCCATTTTGGGGCATTTTGGGGCCATTTGGGGAGTTTTTGTGTACGATTTTGGGGGATTTTGGGGTCAATTTGGGGATCTGGGGACATTTTGGGTGGTTTAGGGACAATTTTGGGGCAGTTTTGGGACGATTTTGGGCATTTGAGGACACTTTGGGGACATTTTGGAGCCATTTCGGGGAGTTTTTGGGGACAATTTTGTTGCATTTTGGGGAATTTGGGGACAATTTTGGGGGATTTGGGACAATTTGGGGCCATTTTGGGTGGTTTGGGGACAATTTTGGGAAGATTTTGGGGTATTTTGGGACACTTTGTGACATCTTGGGACAATTTTGGGGCAGTTTGGGACAATTTTGGGGTGGTTTATGGGACAATTTTGGGTGGTTTAGGGACAATTTTGGGACATTTTGGGGCAATTTTGGAGAGTTTTTGGGGACTTTTGGGACAATTTGGGGCCATTTTGGGTGGTTTAGGGACAATACATCTTGGGTGGTTTAGGGACAATTTTGGGA
>NW_024502059.1:0-1594 GCF_017590055.1 Onychostruthus taczanowskii
AAAAAAATAGGGGAAAATTGGGGGAAATTGTGAAAAACCACGGGGGAAAAAACGGGGGAAAATTGGGGGAAAATGGGGAAAAAATGGGGAAAAACAGGGAAAAAAATGGGGGAAAATTGGGGAAATTGGGAAAAACCACGGGGAAAAATCACAGAGGAAAAATGGGGAAAATGGGGAAAAAATGGGGGAAAATTGGGGGAAAAGTGGGGAAAAAATGGGGAAAATTGGGGAAAAATCACAGGGGAAAAATTGGGGGAAATTGGGAAAAACCACAGGGAAAAAAACGGGGGAAAAATGGGGGAAAAGTGGGGAAAAAATGGGGAAAAATCACAGGGGAAAAATGGGGGAAAATGGGGAAAATTAGGAAAAAATTGGGAAAAAAATGGGGACAAACTGGGAAAAAATGCGGAAAAAATTCGGAAAAAATTGGGAAAAAACTGGGAAAAAACCCAGAAAAAAATCCATGAGAAATCAGAAAAAAAATCAGGAAAAAATCAGAAAAAAATCCGAAAAAAAAAGAGAAAAATTTGGAAAAAAATCAGGAAAAAAATCAGAAAAAATTAGGAAAAAGAATTCCCCTAAATTCCCCAAATCCCAAAATCTTCCCAAAATTCCCAAAAATCCCCAAAAATCCCAAAAAAATCCCAAAAAAATCCCAAAATAAGCCCTCCAAAAATTCCAAAAAATCCCCAAAAACCTCCCAAAAATCCCCAAAAAATCCCCAAAAAATCCCCAAAAAATCCCCAAATGCCCCAAAAATCCCAAAAAAATCCCCAAAAAATGCCCCAAATTCTGTTTTTGGGTTTTCCCAAATTCCCAAATTCCCACCTCGCTGAGGTAATCCTCCAGGTCGGCCAGGATGCGCAGGTAGAAGCGACCCCTGCTCAACCCCTCTGAAATCCCCAAAAAAACCAGAAAAATCCCCAAAAAATCCCTGAAAATGGCCGAAAAAATTGCCAAAAAAATTAAAGAAATAGAGGAAAAAAAAAGAGAAAAATGACAAAACAAAAGAGGGGAAATAACTCTGAGTAAATGCAAAAAAATTCCTTCAAAATTCAAAATAAGTGTCAGAAAATTGCAGGAAAAATTGGACAAAAATGTGGGAAAATGAGAAAAAAGAACAAAAAAAAAAAAAAGAGAAAAATCAGGAAAAAAACAGAAAAAAAAGCAAAAAAATCAGGAAAAAATTGGGAAAAAATCAGGAAAACTTGGAAAAAATCAGAAAAAAATCAAGAAAAAATCAGAAAAACTTGGAAAAAAATCAGAAAAAAATCAGGAAGAAATCACAAAAAAGTCACAAAAAATCATAAAAAAATCAGAAATAAATTCAGAAAAAAATCACAAAAAAATCAGAAAAAAATCAGAAAAAATCAGAAAAAAATCAGAAAAAAATCAGAAAAACTTGGAAAAAAATCAGATAAAAATCAGGAAAAAATCACAAAAAAAAAATCACAAAAAATCATTAAAAAAATCAGAAATAAATTCAGAAAAAATCACAAAAAAATCAGAAAAAAAATCAGAAAAAAATCAGAAAAAAATCAGAAAAAATCACAAAAAATCAGAAAAAAATCAGAAAAAAAATTCAGAAAAAATC
>NW_024502059.1:1965-2535 GCF_017590055.1 Onychostruthus taczanowskii
ACCCACAACTCCCCCTAACTTCTCACTTAGAGAATCCCCCACCCCCACCCCGTCCCAAATTGTGTTTTTGGGTTTCCCCAAATTCCCAAATTCCCACCTCGCTGAGGTAATCCTCCAGGTCGGCCAGGATGCGCAGGTAGAAGCGACCCCTGCTCAACCTCAGAAATCCCCAAAATCCCCACCCCTGCCCGTCCCAAATTCTGTTTTTGGGTGTTTCCTCAATCCCCCACCCCTGCCTGTCCCAAATTCTGTTTTTGGGTTTTCCCAAATTCCCAAATTCCCACCTCGCTGAGGTAATCCTCCAGGTCGGCCAGGATCCGGAGGTAGAAGCGACCCCTGCTCAACCCCTCTGAAATCCCCAAAATCCCCCACCCCTGGCCTGTCCCAAATTGTGTTTTTGGGTTTTCCCAAATTCCCAAATTCCCACCTCGCTGAGGTAATCCTCCAGGTCGGCCAGGATCCGGAGGTAGAAGCGCGGCACGCCGTCGCGATCCACCACGCCCCGCGCCTTGGCCCACGCACGGCCCAGCAGCTCGAACTCCTGGGGAGGGGGATTTGGGGGGAAATGGG
>NW_024502059.1:3988-6778 GCF_017590055.1 Onychostruthus taczanowskii
GGGGAAAATAGGGGTTTGGGGAGAATTTCGGGGAAATGGGGGAAAAATGGGGGAAAAGGGGGGGAAAATGGTGAGAAAATGGTAGGAAATGGGGAGAAATAGGGAAAAATGGGGGTTTGGGGAGAATTTGGGGGAAATGGGGGGAAAATGGGGGGGAAATAGGGAAAAATGGGGGGAAATGGGGGGGAATTGGGGAAAAAGGGGGGGGAAATGGGGAGAAAATGGGGGGAAAATGGGAAATTTGGGGAGAATTGTGGGTTTGGGGAGAATTCGGGGGAAAATGGGCAAAATGGGGAAAAAAATGGGGAAAAATGGGGGGAAAATGAAAGAAAATAAGAAGAAAAAGAGAAAAAACAGGGAAAAAATGGGGAATTTTGAGGAAGAAATTAAGAGATTTTTTGGGTTTTTTTGGGGTGGAAATTGGGGAATTTTGGGGAAAATTTTAGGGTAAAACTGAGAAACTTCGAAGTGAAAACTTGGGACTTTTTGGAGGGAATTTTTAGTGGAAAATTGAGAAAGCTTGAGGTGAAAAATTGGGATTTTTGGGGTGAAAAATTGGGATTTTTGGGGAGAATTTTAGGGTAAAATTGGGGAATTTTGTGGTGGAAATTGGGGAATTTTCAGGGTAAAACTGAGGAATTTTGAGGTGGAAATTGGGGATTTTTTGGGGTGGAAATTTGGGATTTTTGGGGTGAAAATTTTAGGACCCAACTAAGAAATTTTAAAGTGAAAATTGAGGATATTTGGGGCAAAAAACTGGGATTTGGGGGGGAATTTTTAGGGTAAAACTGAGGAAATTTGGAGCAAAAAACCGGGATTTTTGAGGAGAATTTTAGGGTGAAATTGGGGAGTTTTGGGGTGGAAACGGGGGATTTTGGGGGTGGAAATTGGGGTTTTTTTGGGTGAAATTTGTGGGTCTGGGCACCTCGAGGCAGCGGCTGATGTCGCGGATCTTCATGGCGTTGCGGATGGAGCGGATCAGGTTGGTGAGCTCCTCGTACCTGGGATCAATCAGGAGTTATTGGCGGCAATTGGGGTTGATCGGGATCAATAGGGATTGATTGGGGTCATTGGGATCAATAGGGATTGATCAGGATCAATAGGGATCAATTGGGGTTGATCGGCATCAATAGGGATCAATTTGGGATTGATTGGGATCAATAGGGATCAATTGGGGTCATTGGGATCAATAGGGATTGATCAGGATCAATAGGGATCAATTGGGGTTGATTGGCATCAATAGGGATCAATAGGGATCAATTGGGATCAATAGGGATTGATTGGAATCAATAGGGACCAATTGGGATCAATAGGGATCAATAGGGATTGATCAGGATCGATAGGGATCAATTGGGATCAATAGGGATTGGTTTGAAGCCATTGGGATCAATAGAAACCAAACCAATAAGAACCAATAGGGATCAATAAGAAGCCCTCGGGATCAATAGGAATTGGTTTGTGGCCATTCGGAATTATTGGCATCAATAGAGATTGATCAGGATCAATAGGGATCAATTGGGGTTGATTGGGATCAATAGGAATCAACTGGGGTCATTGGGATCAATAGGGATTGATCGGGATCAATAGGGATCAATTTGGGACTGATCAGGATCAATAGAGAGCAACTCGGAGTCATTAGGATCAATGAACAATCAATAGACAACCAATAACTGATCAACAGCTCATCAATACCTAACCAATAGCAAATAACCAGCCGATCAATAGGTAACCAATAACTGATCAATAAGCGATCAATAGACAACCAATAACCCAGCAACAGCTGACTGGCAGCTGATCAATAAACCATCAACAGCCAATCAATAAGGGATCAATAACTGGTCAATCCATGACCAATAGCCAATCACTAGGTGGTCAATAACCAATCAATAATCAATCAACAGCTGATCAACAGCTGATCAATACCTGATCAATCAATACAAAATTGATTAATCAATCAGGACAATCAATACCGGATCAATACATGATCCAAAAGTGATCAATAACCAATCAATTAACAATCAATCCCTCATGAATAGATAACCAATCACAGATCAATTACTGATTAATAACTCATCTAAATTTGATAATTAATGCATCAATAACCAATCAATAACCGATCAATAACTGATCAACAACCCATCAACAGCCAATCAACAGACGATCAATCACTGATTAACAACCAAACAATGATCAATAACTGATCAGTAACAGATAAATAACCAATCAATAACTGGTCAATAACTGATCAACAGCCAATCAACAGATGATCAATCACTGATTAATAACCAATCGATACCCAATCATCCCCAATCGATCCCCGATCAATAACCAATCGATCCCCTATCAATCCCCAATCAATCACCGATCAATCACCGATCAATCCCCTATCAATCCCCGATCAATAACCCATCAATCCCCAATCGATCCCTGATCGATCAATCACCGATCAATCCCCGATCGATCCCCGACCGATCCCCGATCAATCCCCGATCGATCAATCACCGATCTATCCCCTATCAATCCCCGATCGATCAATCCCCGATCGATCCCCGATCAATCAATCCCCGATCGATCCATGATCAATCCCCGATCGATCAATCCCCGATCGATCGATCCCCGATCATTGATCAATCCCCGATCAATCCCCGATCAATCCCCGATCAATCCCCCATCGATCACTCCCCGATCGATCAATCCCCAATCAATCCCCGATCGATCCCCGACCAATCCCTGACCGATCCCCGATCGATCAATCCCCGATCGATCAATCCCCGATCGATCAATCCCCGA
>NW_024502059.1:7471-9603 GCF_017590055.1 Onychostruthus taczanowskii
GCACCGAACGCGCCGCACGCGGAGCAGCCGGTACGGAAACGCCGAAGAGGAAGTGCCGTGACGTCACTTCCGCTCTTTAGCCCCTCCTTTTCCGGGTAAGGCGCGCGGGGGACGCTGGGAAAGCGAGTCCGGAAGTGGCAAAGAGCCGAAATCGGAGATTTTCGCCTCAAAAAGTCGCGGTTTGGGTGAGAATAGAACGTTTTAAATAAATTTTTTATTTTTTAAATCTACTTTTTAACCTGAGATTCGAAGGCTTTTCCTTCAAAATTCGCGGGTTTTCCCCTCACAATTACCGAGGTTTTTTCCTCCTCTAACTCGCCCGATTGTGACCCAAAAATGTGGATTTTATCTCCGAAATTCGGAATTTTGAGGAAGAATCGAACGTTTTGAACAATAATCGACACTTCTGCCACAAATTCCGCGATTTTTGCCTCAGAATTTGCGAGGTTTTACCTCAGAATGGACGATTTTTCACCTCAGAACTACCGATGTTTCCACCTAAATCGGCCGATTTTTACCCAGAAATGCCGGAACTTTCGCCCTCAAATTCACCTTTTTAGGTAGAAATTTAATATTTTTATTAAATATCGACCAATTCGCGGGTTTTCCCCTCACAATTATCGAGGTTTTTTTCTCCTCTAAATCGCCCGATTGTGACCCAAAAATGTCGGATTTTATCTCCGAAATTCGGAATTTTGGGGAAGAATCGAACGTTTTGAAGAATAATCGACAGTTCTGCCACAAATTCGGCGATTTTTGCCTCAGAATTTGCGAGGTTTCACCTCAGAACTACCCATGCTTCTACCTGAATCGGCAGAATTTTACGCAGAAATGCCAGAATTTTCGCCCTCAAATTCACCTTTCTGGGTAGAAATTCAGTATTTTTATTAAAAATTGACTTTTTTTGGGGTCAATTTCAGATATTTTTACCTCAGAATTCGCGACTTTTCCCCTCAAAATTATCGGGTTATTACCACCCAAACCGGCCGATTTGGACCCAAAAATGTCGGATTTTACCCCCTAAATTCAGGTTTCTGGGTAGAAATTCAATATTTTTAATAAAAATATGTTTTCCCCACAAATTCGGAGATTTTCACTTCAAAATTCGCGAGTTTTTACCTCATAATTCATGTTTCACCTCAGAATTATCAGTATTTTAACCTCCCAAAGCGACGGATTTGGACCCAAAAATGTCGGATTTTACCTCTGAAATTCACCTTTCTGGGCGGAAATCGAATATTTTTAATAAAAATAATTTTTTTCCCCTCAAATTCAGTGGGTTTTTACCCCAGAATTCGCGAGTTTTTCCCCTCAAAATTACCGGGTTTTTACCACCCAAACCGGCCGATTTGGACCCAAAAATGTCGGATTTTACCCCCTAAATTCACGTTTCTGGGTAGAAATTCAATATTTTTAATAAAAATATGTTTTCCCCACACATTCGGAGATTTTCACTTCAAAATTCACGAGATTTTACCTCATAATTCATGTTTCACCTCAGAATTATCAGTATTTTAACCTCCAAAGTGACGGATTTGGCCCCAAAAATGTCGGATTTTACCCCCTAAATTCACGTTTCTGGGTAGAAATTCAATATTTTTAATAAAAATATGTTTTCCCCACAAATTCGGAGATTTTCACTTCAAAATTCACGAGATTTTACCTCATAATTCATGTTTCACCTCAGAATTATCAGTATTTTAACCTCCCAAAGCGAGGGATTTGGACCCAAAAATGTCGGATTTTATCCTCCAAAATTCACATTTCTGGGCGGAAATCGAATATTTTTAATAAAAAAATTTTTTCCCCTCAAATTCGGTGGTTTTTACCCCAGAATTCGCGAGTTTTTCCCCTCAAAATTACCGGGTTTTTACCACCCAAACGGGCCGATTTGGACCCAAAAATGTCGGATTTTACCTCTGAAATTCACCTTTCTGGGCGGAAATCGAATATTTTTAATAAAAAAATTTTTTCCCCTCAAATTCGGTGGTTTTTACCCCAGAATTCGCGAGTTTTTCCCCTCAAAATTACCGGGTTTTTACCACCCAAACGGGCCGATTTGGACCCAAAAATGTCGGATTTTACCCCATAAATTCACGTTTCTGGGTAGAAATTCAATATTTTTAATAAAA
>NW_024502059.1:9765-26019 GCF_017590055.1 Onychostruthus taczanowskii
GATTTGGACCCAAAAATGTCGGATTTTACCTCTGAAATTCTCATTTCTGGGCGGAAATCGAATATTTTTAATAAAAAAATTTTTTCCCCTCAAATTCGGTGGTTTTTACCCCAGAATTCGCGAGTTTTTCCCCTCAAAATTACCGGGTTTTTACCACCCAAACCGGCCGATTTGGACCCAAAAATGTCGGATTTTACCCCCTAAATTCACATTTCTGGGTAGAAATTCAATATTTTTAATAAAAATATTTTTCCCCCACAAATTCGGAGATTTTCACCTCAAAATTCACGAGTTTTTACCTCATAATTCATGTTTCACCTCAGAATTATCAGTATTTTAACCTCCAAAGTGACGGATTTGGCCCCAAAAATGTCGGATTTTACCCCCTAAATTCACGTTTCTGGGTAGAAATTCAATATTTTTAATAAAAATATGTTTTCCCCACAAATTCGGAGATTTTCACTTCAAAATTCACGAGATTTTACCTCATCATTCATGTTTCACCTCAGAATTATCAGTATTTTAACCTCCCAAAGCGAGGGATTTGGACCCAAAAATGTCGGATTTTATCCTCCGAAATTCACCTTTCTGGGCGGAAATCGAATATTTTTAATAAAAAAATTTTTTCCCCTCAAATTCGGTGGTTTTTACCCCAGAATTCGCGAGTTTTTCCCCTCAAAATTACCGGGTTTTTACCACCCAAACTGGCTGATTTGGACCTAAAAATGTCGGATTTTACCCCCTAAATTCAGGTTTCTGGGTAGAAGTTCAGTATTTTTAATAAAAATATTTTTTCCCCACAAATTCGGAGATTTTTCACTTCAAAATTCACGAGTTTTTACCTCATAATTCATGTTTCGCCTCAGAATTATCAGTATTTTAACCTCCCAAAGCGAGGGATTTGGACCCAAAAATGTGGGATTTTATCCTCCGAAATTCACATTTCTGGGCGGAAATCGAATATTTTTAATAAAAAATTTTTTCCCCCTCAAATTCGGTGGTTTTTACCTCAGAATTCGCAAGTTTTTCCCTCAAAATTACCGGGTTTTTACCACCCAAACCGGCCTCTGAAATTCACCTTTCTGGGCGGAAATCGAATATTTTTAATAAAAATAATTTTTTTCCCCTCAAATTCAGTGGGTTTTTACCCCAGAATTCGCGAGTTTTTCCCCTCAAAATTACCGGGTTTTTACCACCCAAACCGGCCGATTTGGACCTAAAAATGTCGGATTTTACCCCCTAAATTCAGGTTTCTGGGTAGAAGTTCAGTATTTTTAATAAAAATATTTTTTCCCCACAAATTCGGAGATTTTTCACTTCAAAATTCACGAGTTTTTACCTCATAATTCATGTTTCGCCTCAGAATTATCAGTATTTTAACCTCCCAAAGCGACGGATTTGGACCCAAAAATGTCGGATTTTACCTCTGAAATTCTCATTTCTGGGCGGAAATCGAATATTTTTAATAAAAAATTTTTTCCCCCTCAAATTCGGTGGTTTTTACCTCAGAATTCGCAAGTTTTTCCCTCAAAATTACCGGGTTTTTACCACCCAAACCGGCCGATTTGGACCCAAAAATGTCGGATTTTATCCTCCAAAATTCACATTTCTGGGTGGAAATAGAATATTTTTAATAAAAATATTTATTCCACTCAAATTCGGTGGGTTTTACCTCAGAATTCGCGAGTTTTTTCCTCAGAATTACCGCCCAAACCGGCCGATTTGGACCCAAAAATGTCGGATTTTATCCTCCAAAATTCACATTTCTGGGTGGAAATAGAATATTTTTAATAAAAATATTTATTCCACTCAAATTCGGTGGGTTTTACCTCAGAATTCACGAGTTTTTACCTCATAATTCACGTATCATTTCAGACTCATCAATATTTTTACTTCCCTAAACCGTCCAATTTGGACTCGAAAATGTCGGATTTTACCTCCGAAATTCAAGTTTCTGGGTGGAAATAAAATATTGTTAATTTTTTTAAATAAAAATCGACTTTTTTGCCTCAAATTCCGTGGTGTTTACCTCAGAATTCGCGACTTTTTTCCACATAATTATCGGGTTTTTACCACCCGGCCGATTCGGACCCAAAAATGTCGGATTTTACCCCCGACATTCACATTTCTGGGCGAAAATATAATAATTTTTAATAAAAATTTTTTTTTTGCCTCAAATTCGGCGGTTTTTACCTCAGAATTCGCGAGTTTTTACCTCACAATTCCCCGTGGTTGTCGCGTCACCTCCTGCTCCGATTCCCGCCCTTTTTCCGGCTTGGCGCGCAGGGAACGCTGGGAAAGCGAGTTCGGAGGTGCCGAGGACCCAAAATCGGCGGATTTTGCCCCAAAAGCGCCTCGAAAGTCGCGATTTCGGGTAAGAATCGAACGTTTTAAACATTAATCGATGTTTCTGCCTCAAATTCGGGGATTTTTACCTCAGAATTCGAGAGTTTTTACCTCACAACTCCCGGTTTTTTACCTCAGAATTATCGGGTTTTTCTCTCCTGAATTGGCGGATAATGCCCCAAAAGCGCCTCGAAAGTCGCGATTTTGGGTAAGAATCGAACGTTTTAAACATTAATCGATGTTTCTGCCTCAAATTCGGGGATATTTACCTCAGAATTCGGCGATTTTTACCTCAGAATTCGCGAGTTTTTACCTCAGAATTCCCGGTTTTTTACTTCAGAATTATCGGGTTTTTCTCTCCTAAATTGGCGGATTTTGCCCCAAAAGCGCCTCGAAAGTCGCGATTTTTGGTAAGAATCAAAATTTTGAACAACAATCCACATTTTTTTCCACAAATTCGGCGATTTTTACCTCAGAATTCGCGAGTTTTTACCTCACAATTCCCCGTGGTTGTCGCGTCACCTCCTGCTCCGATTCCCGCCCTTTTTCCGGCTTGGCGCGCAGGGAACGCTGGGAAAGCGAGTTCGGAGGTGCCGAGGACCCAAAATCGGCGGATTTTGCCCCAAAAGCGCCTCGAAAGTCGCGATTTCGGGTAAGAATCGAACGTTTTAAACATTAATCGATGTTTCTGCCTCAAATTCGGGGATATTTACCTCAGAATTCGGCGATTTTTACCTCAGAATTCGCGAGTTTTTACCTCAGAATTCCCGGTTTTTTACTTCAGAATTATCGGGTTTTTCTCTCCTAAATTGGCGGATTTTGCCCCAAAAGCGCCTCGAAAGTCGCGATTTTTGGTAAGAATCAAAATTTTGAACAACAATCCACATTTTTTTCCACAAATTCGGCGATTTTTACCTCAGAATTCGCGAGTTTTTACCTCAGAATTATCGATTTTTCACCTCACAATTACCGAGGTTTTTACCGCCCAAATCAGTCGATTTTGACCCGAAAATGTCAGATTTTACCTCCAAATTTCACGATTTTGAACAAGAATCGTATGTTTTAAACAATAATTTACATTTTCCCTGAAATTTAGCGATTTTTACCTCAGAATTCGCCAGCTTTTACCTCACAATTCCCGATTTTTTACCTCACAATTCCCGGGTTTTTACCTCAGAATTTTCGGGTTTTTCTCTCCTAAATTGGCGGATTTTGCCCCAAAAGCGCTTCGAAAGTCGCGATTTTTGGTAAGAATCTAAATTTTGAACAACAATCCACATTTTTTCCACAAATCCGGCGATTTTCACCTCAGAATTTGCGAGTTTTTACCTCAGAATTATCGATTTTTCACCTCACAATTACCGAGGTTTTTACCGCCCAAATCAGTCGATTTTGACCCGAAAATGTGAGATTTTACCTCCAAATTTCACGATTTTGAATAAAAATCGTATGTTTTAAACAATAATTAACATTTTCCCCTGAAATTTGTCGATTTTTACCTCAGAATTTGCCAGTTTTTACCTCACAATTCCCGATTTTTTACCTCAGAATTCCCGAGTTTTCCCCCCCCCAAATTTGGCTGATTTTAACCCAAAAATGCCGATTTTTACCCCTCAAAAATTACATTTCTGGGTGAAAATTAAACGTTTTAAATAAAACTGTGTGCTTTGGTCTCAAATTCAAAGATTTTTACCTCAGAATTCCCGAGTTTTTACCTCAAAATTATCGGGTTTTTTTCCTTCCCTAAGTCGGCCAATTTTGCCCCGAAATGTCAGATTTTACCTCTGAAATTTGCAATTTTAGGCAAGAATTGAACGTTTTTAATAAAAATCCACCTTTTTGCCAAAAATTGCTCATTTTTTACCTCAGAATTCTCAAGTTTTTACCTCAGAATTATCGGGTTTTTTACCTCCTGCCGAATTTCTTCCCCAAATTCCCATTTTCTACCCCCAAAATTGACGTTTTCACCTCCAAAAATTCACATTTGACCCCAAAATTCCCAATTTTACCCAAAAATCCCCAAATTTACCCCCACAATTCTAGATTTTAACCCCAAAAATTCCATGTAGCTCCAAAATCCCCAATTTTACCCCCAAAATCGACATTTTTACCTGAAAAAATTTCCAACTTTTACCTCAAAATCCCCAATTCTACCCCAAAATTTCCCTTTTTACCCCCAAACCCCCAATTTCACCTCAAAAAATCCAACTTTTACCTCAAAAAATCCAACTTTTACCCCTCCAAAAATCCAGTTTTTACCTCCAAACCCCCAATTTCACCCAAAAATTTTTGATTTTTACCTCAAAAAAATCCAAATTTTACCCCCAAATCCCCAAATTTTACCCCAAAATCTCCAATTCTGACCCCAAAATCCCCATTTTTCACCCCAAAATCCCCAGTTTTGACCCCAAAACTCCCATTTTTATCAAAAAAATCAACAAACTGAACCCAAATTTTCCCTTTTTTAATGGTTTTGAACAAGAATCGTATGTTTTAAACAATAATTTACATTTTCCCTGAAATTTAGCGATTTTTACCTCAGAATTCGCCAGCTTTTACCTCACAATTCCCGATTTTTTACCTCACAATTCCCGGGTTTTTACCTCAGAATTTTCGGGTTTTTCTCTCCTAAATTGGCGGATTTTGCCCCAAAAGCGCTTCGAAAGTCGCGATTTTTGGTAAGAATCTAAATTTTGAACAACAATCCACATTTTTTCCACAAATCCGGCGATTTTCACCTCAGAATTTGCGAGTTTTTACCTCAGAATTATCGATTTTTCACCTCACAATTACCGAGGTTTTTACCGCCCAAATCAGTCGATTTTGACCCGAAAATGTGAGATTTTACCTCCAAATTTCACGATTTTGAATAAAAATCGTATGTTTTAAACAATAATTAACATTTTCCCCTGAAATTTGTCGATTTTTACCTCAGAATTTGCCAGTTTTTACCTCACAATTCCCGATTTTTTACCTCAGAATTCCCGAGTTTTCCCCCCCCCAAATTTGGCTGATTTTAACCCAAAAATGCCGATTTTTACCCCTCAAAAATTACATTTCTGGGTGAAAATTAAACGTTTTAAATAAAACTGTGTGCTTTGGTCTCAAATTCAAAGATTTTTACCTCAGAATTCCCGAGTTTTTACCTCAAAATTATCGGGTTTTTTTCCTTCCCTAAGTCGGCCAATTTTGCCCCGAAATGTCAGATTTTACCTCTGAAATTTGCAATTTTAGGCAAGAATTGAACGTTTTTAATAAAAATCCACCTTTTTGCCAAAAATTGCTCATTTTTTACCTCAGAATTCTCAAGTTTTTACCTCAGAATTATCGGGTTTTTTACCTCCTGCCGAATTTCTTCCCCAAATTCCCATTTTCTACCCCCAAAATTGACGTTTTCACCTCCAAAAATTCACATTTGACCCCAAAATTCCCAATTTTACCCAAAAATCCCCAAATTTACCCCCACAATTCTAGATTTTAACCCCAAAAATTCCATGTAGCTCCAAAATCCCCAATTTTACCTCCAAAATCGACATTTTTACCTCAAAAAATTTCCAACTTTTACCTCAAAATCCCCAATTCTACCCCAAAATTTCCCTTTTTACCCCCAAACCCCCAATTTCACCTCAAAAAATCCAACTTTTACCCCCCAAAAAATCCAACTTTTACCCCTCCAAAAATCCAGTTTTTACCTCCAAACCCCCAATTTCACCCAAAAATTTTTGATTTTTACCTCAAAAAAATCCAAATTTTACCCCCAAATCCCCAAATTTTACCCCAAAATCCCAATTTTGACCCCAAAATCCCCAATTTTGACCCCAAATCTCCCATTTTTATAAAAAAAAAATCAAATATTTAACCCAAATTTTCCTTTTTTTAATGGAAAATGTCCCAGTTGTTGTCAGCGGTCACTCAGGGGTCACTCAGTGGTCACTTTGTGGTCACTCCGAGGCCAATGCAGCGGTCACTCAGTGGTCACTCCGTGGTCACTCAGTGACCAGTCCAAGGGTCAATCCAAGGCCAATCCAGTGGTCACTCAGTGGTCACTCAGGGGTCAAAAAATCCAACTTTTACCCCCCAAAAAATCCAACTTTTACCCCTCCAAAAATCCAGTTTTTACCTCCAAACCCCCAATTTCACCCAAAAATTTTTGATTTTTACCTCAAAAAAATCCAAATTTTACCCCCAAATCCCCAAATTTTACCCCAAAATCTCCAATTCTGACCCCAAAATCCCCATTTTTCACCCCAAAATCCCCAGTTTTGACCCCAAAACTCCCATTTTTATCAAAAAAATCAACAAACTGAACCCAAATTTTCCCTTTTTTAATGGAAAATGTCCCAGTTGTGGTCAGTGGTCACTCAGTGGTCACTCAGTGGTCACTCAGGGCCACGTTGTTGTCAGCGGTCACTCAGGGGTTACTCAGTGGTCACTTTGTGGTCACTCCGAGGCCAATGCAGCGGTCACTCAGTGGTCACTCCGTGGTCACTTCCAGGGTCTCTCTGAAGGTCACTCACACTCAGTGGTCACTTTGTGGTCACTCCGTCACCAAGGCCAATCCAGTGGTCACTCAGGGGTCACTCAGTGGTCACTTTGTGGTCACTCCGTCACTCAGTGACCAGTCCAAGGGTCACTACTAATGGGGAAAATCCAGGGTCTCTCTGAAGGTCACTCAGTGGTCACTCAGTGACCAGTCCAAGGGTCACTTCCAGTGGTCACTTTGTGGTCACTTCCAGGGTCACTCCGTGGTCACTCCATGGTCACTCCATGGTCACTCAGTGACCAGTCCAAGGGTCAATCCAAGGCCAATCCAGTGGTCACTCAGTGGTCACTCCATGGTCACTCCGTGGTCAGTTCAAGGGGTCACTTAGTGGTCACTCCGAGGCCAATCCAGTGGTCACTCCATGGTCACTCAGTGACCAGTCCAAGGGTCAATCCAAGGCCAATCCAGCGGTCACTCCGTGGTCACTCAGTGGTCACTCCATGGTCACTTTCAGGGTCTCTCTGAAGGTCACTCAGTGGTCACTCAGTGACCAGTCCATGGGTCAATGCAGTGGTCACTCAGTGGTCTCTCCGAGGCCAATCCAGTGGTCACTCTGTGGTCACTCCAAGGATCTCTCAGCGGTCACTCAATGGTCACTCTGTGGTCACTCCAAGGCCACTCTAAGGGTCACTCAGTGACCAGTCCATGGGTCAATCCAGTGGTCACTCAGGGGTCACTCAGTGGTCACTCAGTGACCAGTCCATGGGTCAATCCAGTGGTCGAAGGCGGCGTGAGCCCCCAGGGCGACCCCTCCGGCCGCGGCGATGGCGACTTCGGCCAGCAGAGTGACCACAGCGACGGCCAGCGGCTGCTGGGGGAGGGGCACCTGCGACAGCGGGCAGCGGTCACTCAGCGGTCACTCAATGGTCAGTCAATGGTCAGCGGTCACTCTGGGGTCACTCAATGGTCAGTCAGTGGTCACTCAGGGGTCACTCTGGTCACTCTGGTCACTCAGGGTCACTCAGGGGTCACTCAATGGTCAGTGGTCACTCAGGGTCACTCAATGGTCACTCAGCGGTCACTCAGTGGTCACTCAGGGGTCACTCAGGGTCACTCAGGGTCACTCAATGGTCACTCAGGGGTCACTCAATGGTCACTCATTGGTCACTCACTGGTCAGGGGTCACTCAGTGGTCAGTGGTCACTCAGTGGTCACCCATTGGTCACTCACTGGTCAGTGGTCACTCAGTGGTCACTCTGGTCACTCATTGGTCAGTGGTCACTCAGTGGTCACCCATTGGTCACTCTGGTCACTCATTGGTCACTCTGGTCACTCATTGGTCACTCTGGTCACCCATTGGTCACTCACCTCCTGGGCCAGGTTGGCGAATCCGTTCCCGTAGGCCCCGCCCCCCAGCAGCCCCTCCCCCACCGCCAGCGCCGCGGCCACGCCCAGCCCGGGCAGCAGCTGATTGACAGCCACGGCGGCCAATAGGAACGAGGCCAGCAGCACCTGGGGGCGGGGCCGGGAAAATGGGTTAAAAATGGGGAAAATGGGGAAAAATGGGGAAAAATGGGTTAAAAATGGGAAAATTGGGGAAAAATTTGGGGAAAATTGGGGGGAAATTGGGGGAAGTTGGGAAAAAGGACTGGGGACAATTGGGGAAAATGAGGGAAAATATTTTGGGTTAAAATTAGGGAAAATTGGGAGCCGTGGGGCAGGGGAGGGATCCGTGGGGCAGGTTTGGGATCTGTGGGGCAGCGGAGGGATCTGTGGGGCAGGGGAGGGATCTGTGGGGCGGGATTGGGATCTGTGGGACAGGTAAAGGATCTGTGGGGCAGGTAAAGGATCTGTGGGGCAGGTTTGGGATCTGTGGGGCAGGATTGGGATCCGTGGGGTAGGATTGGGATCTATGGGTCAGGATCAGATCTATGGGGCAGGATCAGATCTATGGGGCAGGATCAGATCTATGGGGCAGGCTCTATGGGTCAGACCTGTGCCAGCGCCAGCCCCCAGAGGCGCCGCAGGCGGAGGCAGCGCAGCGACGAGCGCGAGACGAAGACGCCGGCCTGGTACAGGAGCTGCAGCCTGGACAGGGAAGGGTTAACGCGCCGGGAATTTGGTAGGATCTATGGGTCTGGTTTAGGATACGTGGGGCAGGTTTAGGATCTATGGGGCAGGATCTATGGGGCAGGATCAGATCTATGGGTCAGGATCTATGGGTCAGGCTCTATGGGTCAGACCTGTGCCAGCGCCAGCCCCCAGAGGCGCCGCAGGCGGAGGCAGCGCAGCGACGAGCGCGAGACGAAGACGCCGGCCTGGTACAGGAGCTGCAGCCTGGACAGGGAAGGGTTAACGCGCCGGGAATTTGGGACATGAAACTGGGATTTTCGGGGTTAAAATTTGGGAATTTTGGGGTTAAAAATTGGGAATTTTTGGATTAAAATTTGGGAATTTATGAGTTAAAATTTGAGAATTTTTGGGTTAAAACTGGGAATTTTTGGGGTGGAAATTGGGAATTTTCGGGTTAAAATTTGGGAACTTTGGGGTTAAAATTTGGGAATTTTGGGGTTAAAAATTGGGAATTTTTGGATTAAAATTTGGGAATTTATGAGTTAAAATTTGAGAATTTTTGGGTTAAAACTGGGAATTTTTGGGGTGGAAATTGGGAATTTTCGGGTTAAAATTTGCGAACTTTGGGGTTAAAATTTGGGAATTTTGGGTTGGAAATTGGGAATTTTCGGGTTAAAATTTGGGAATTTATGGGTTAAAATTGGGAATTTTTGGATTAAAATTTGGGAATTTATGAGTTAAAATTTGAGAATTTTTAGATTAAAATTTGGGAATTTTTGGGGTGGAAATTGGGAATTTTGGGGTTAAAATCAGAGAATTTTTAGCTTAAAAATTGGGAATTTTTTGGGTTAAAATTTGAGAGTATTGGGGTTGAAATTTGGAAATTTTGGGTTGGAAATTGGGAATTTTGGGGTTGAAATTTTGGAATTTTGGGATTGAAATTTGGACATTTTGGGGTTAAAAATTGGGAATTTCGGGGGAGGAAACTGGGAATTTCAGGGTTAAAATTTGGGAATTTTGGTGTTAAAAATTGGACATTTTGGGGTTAAAATTTGAGACTTTTTAGCTTAAAAATTGGGAATTTTTTGGGTTAAAATTTGGGAATTTTTGCGTTAAAATTTGGGAGTTTTGGGGTTAAAAATTGGGAATTTTTAAAGTTAAAAATTGGGAATTTTTTTGGTTATAAATTGGGATTTTTTTGGGTTAAAAATTGGAAGTTTTTGGGTTAAAAATCTGAGAATTTTTAGCTTAAAAATTGGGAATTTTTGGGTCAAAATTTGGGAATTTATGGGTCAAAATTTGGGAATTTTTGGGTTAAAATTTGCAAATTTTGGGGTTAAAAATTGGACATTTTGGGATTAAAATTCGAGAATTTTTAGCTTAAAATTTGAGACTTTTTAGCTTAAAAATTGGGAATTTTTGGGTTAAAATTTGGGAATTTTTTGGGTTAAAAATTGGGAATTTTTAAAGTTTAAAATTGGGAATTTTTTGGGTTAAAAATTGGGAAATTTTGGGTTAAAATTTGGGAATTTTTTGGGTTAAAAATTGGGAATTTTTGGATTAAAAATTGGGAATTTTTGGGTTAAAATTTGGGAATTTTTTGGGTTAAAAATTGGGAATTTTTGGGTTAAAATTTGGGATTTTTTTGGGTTAAAAATTGGGAATTTTTTAAGTTAAAAATTGGGAATTTTTTGGGTTAAAATCCGGGAATTTTTTGGGATGAAATTTGGGGGTTCCCGCCCCTCCCCCACTCACGTGCGGTACTGGGCGCTGTGGGGGAGGGGCGAGGAGGGGAAGTAGAGCAGCTCCATCTGGGGGGGAGGGGCCGCCCAAAATTCGTGGTATTCCCCCCAAAATTCACATTTTTCCACCCAAATTTCGCATTTTTAACCCAAAACTCCCCAAATTTTAACCCCAAAATTCCCCAAAACGTTAAAATGTCCAAATTTTAACCCCAAAATCTCCAAGTTTTAACCTCAAAATCCCCAAATTTTTAAGTCAAATTCTCCCCATTTTTAAATCAAAATTCCAATTTTTAATCTCAAATTTTAACCCAAAACTCCCAAATTTTTGCCCTAAAACTCCTGAATTTTTACTCTCAAAATTCCCAAATTTCAACCCCAAAAATTCCCGATTTTTTAAAATAAAAATTCCAAATTTTAACCCCAAATTTTAACCCAAAATTCTAATTTTTCACCCCAATTTTTAACCCCAAAATTTTTTCCCAAATTTTCTCCCCAAAATTTGCATTTTTCACCCTCAATTCCCCAATTTTTGAAGCATCAAAATTTCAATTTGTAACCCAAAAACTCCTGAAATTTTCCTCCCCAAAATTCTGCAAATTTTTAATGGAAATGTTCACAAATTTCAAAAAAAATCCAATTTTCAACCCCAAATTAAAACCTAAAATTCCCAGTTTTTTCTCTAAAACTCTTAAATTTTTCTTCCCAAAATTCCCAAATTATTTCCCAAATTTTCCAGAATTTTTATCCCAAAATTGGCAATTTTTTACCCCAAAATCACCAAATTTTAACATAATTTTTCCCAATTTTTAACCCAAAAATCCTCAGTATTTTAACCCCAAAATCCCCAATTTTTAACCCAAAAATTCCTAAATTTCAACCCCAAAATTCCTAGTTTTTCCCCAAAAATTCACAATTTTTGATCCTAAAACTCCCAATTTTCCAATTTTTAGCCCTAAATTTCCCCAAATTTTCACCCAAAAATTCTAATTTTTAATCCAAAAATTCACAATTTTCAATGACAAAACTCCAAATTTCCTCCCCAAAATCCCAATTTTTAACTCCAATTTTCCCAAATTTTCACCCCAAAATTTCTATTTTTTATCCCCAAATTGGTAACTCCTAAAATTCAAATTTTTATCCCCAAAACTCCCAAAATTTTCTCCCAAAATTTCCAACTTTTAACCCAAAAAATTTAAAATTTTTAGACCCAAAATCCCCAAAATTTCCTCCCCAAAATTCCAATTTTTAAACACAAATTTCCCCAAATTTTCCCCAAAAATTCCAAATTTCCCCCAAAATTTTCACCCAAAATCTCAATTTTTAACCCAAAACTTCCGCCCAAATTTCCCCAAAAATTTTCCCCAAAATTCCCAAATTTTTAACCCCAAAACTCCCAAATTTGAACCCAAAATTCCGATTTTTTCACCTAAAATTCCCCTTTCAGCCCCTCCCCCTTAAGCCCCGCCCCTTTCTCACCTTGACCACGCCCCATTTCTCCTCCGTGGCCCCGCCCCCCTCTCCGGGGTGGGGGAGGGGCGGGTCCGGCCTGGGGGGAGGGGCGGGGCCCAGCAGGAAGAAAAAACTGGGGGAAAAAAGGGAAAAAATGGGAAAAAATTAAAGATTCAAATTATTTAAATGAGGGGAGGGGCCAAGGGTGACCACGCCCACTATGGGGGGATTTGGCGGGAAAATTGGGAGTTTTGGGGTTAAAAATTGGGAATTTTGGGGATAAAAATTGGGAGTTTTGGGGTTAAAAATTGGGAATTTTGGGGATAAAAATTGGGAATTTTGGGATTGATACATTGGGAAATTCGGAGTTAAAAATGAGAATTTTAGGGTTAAAATTTGGGGATTTGGGGAGAAAAAATTGGGAAATTTGGGGTTGGATTTTGGGGCTAAAATTTTGGGGATTTTTGGGGTTAAAATTTGGGATTTTTGGGATTAAATTTTGGGGATTTAGGGGTTAAAATTTGAGAATTTTTGATAAAAAAACTTGGGTAATTTAATTTAAAAATTTGGGAATTTTGGGATTAAAATTCGGAGATTGAGGGGTTAAAATCTGAAATTTGGGATGAAAAATTGGGAAATTATGGGTTCAAAAATGTGGAATTTTGGGATTAAAATTGTGGATTTTGGTGTTGAAATTTGGGAATTTCGGAGTTAAAATTTGGGAATTTTAAAAAAACTAAAAAATTTGGGAATTTTGGGATTAAAATTCGGAGATTGAGGGGTTAAAATCTGAAATTTGGGATGAAAAATTGGGAAATTATGGGTTCAAAAATGTGGAATTTTGGGATTAAAATTGTGGATTTTGGTGTTGAAATTTGGGAATTTCGGAGTTAAAATTTGGGAATTTTGGAGTTAAAATTTGGGAATTTTGGGAAAGCAATTCGGGGATTTTTGGGTTAAAATTCAGGAATTTTGGGGAAAAACATTGGGGAAATTGGCTAAAAAATTGGGATGTTTTGGGGTTAAAAATTGGGGATTTTGGGATAAAAATTGGAATTTTGTGGGTGAAATTTGGGAATTTTGGTGGTTAAAATTTTAGGATTTTGTGATAAAAATGGAAATCTATAGGGAAAATTTTGGGGTAAAAAATTGGGAATTCTGAGATAAAATTCTGGGGTTTTAGGGGTTAAAAATTGGGAGTTTTGGGGTAAAAATTTGGGAATTTTGGGGTTAAAAATGTGGAATTTTGAGGTAAAATTTTGGGAGGTTTTTGGTTAAAATTTGGAAAATTTGGAGTTAAAAAATGGGGACTTTGGGGGTTGAAATCTCGGATTTTAGGGTTAAAAATTTGGAATTTTGAATTGAAATTTTGGGATTGTGGGGGTTGAAATTTGGGAGTTTTGGGGTTGAAGTTTGGGAAATTTTGGGACTAAAATTTGGAATTTAGGTGTTGAAATTTGGAAAATTTGTGGTTTAAAAATGGGAAAATTTGGGATATAATGAAATGGAAATTTATAGGGGAAATTTTGGGGTTAAAAATTGTGAATTTTAGGTTTAAAAATTTGGGAATTTCAAGGTAAAATTTTGGGATATTTTTGGTTAAAATTTGGAAAATTTGGAGTTAAAAAATGGGGAGTTTGGGGGTTGAAATCTCGGATTTTAGGGTTAAAAATTTGGAATTTTGAATTGAAATTTTGGGATTGTGGGGGTTGAAATTTGGGAGTTTTGGGGTTGAAGTTTGGGAAATTTTGGGACTAAAATTTGGAATTTAGGTGTTGAAATTTGGAAAATTTGTGGTTTAAAAATGGGAAAATTTGGGATATAATTTGGGATTTTGGGGTTAAAAATTGGGGATTTGGACGTTCAAAACTTTGAATTTTAGGTGTTAAAAATTAGATTTTTTGGGGGGAAATTTCGGATTAAAATCTTAAGAATTTTGGGATAAAATTTGGAGAAATTGGTTTAGAAAAGTGGGAAATTTTGGGTTAAAATTTGGGGCTTTTGGCATTGAAAATTTGGAATTTTGGGGTTAAAAATTTTTGGATTTTGGGTTAGAAAATCGGAATTTTGGGATTAAAATTTGGGGATTTTAGGGTAAAAATTGGGGGCTTTGGGTGGAAAATTTGGGGTTAAAATTTGGAATTTTGTGGGTGAAATTTGGGATTTTTGGCCTTTAAAATTTTAGGATTTTGGGATAGAAATGGGAAATTTTGGGGAAAATTTGGGGTAAAAAATTGGGAATTCTTAGATAAAATTCTGGGCTTTTAGGGGTTAAAAATTGGGAGTTTTGGGGTAAAAAATTGGGAATTTTGGGGTTAAAAATGTGGAATTTTGGGGTAAAAAGTTGGGGAAATTGGTTAAAAACAGTGGAAGGTTTTGGGTTAAAAATGGGAATTTTAGGCTAAAATTTGGGAATTTTTGGGTTAAAAATTTGGGAATTTTGGGGTTGGCATTTGGGAGGTTTTTGGAATAAAAATTGGGAATTTTGGTGGTTGAACGTTTAGAAATTTTGGGTAAAAAATTGGGAAATTTTAGATCAGATTCTGGGATTTTGGGTGGAAAATTTGGGAATTTTGGGGTGGAAAATTGGGAATTTTGGGGTTAAAAATTTGGGAATTCTGGGGTTGGAATTTGGGAGGTTTTGGGAATAAAAATTGGGAATTTTGGTGGTTGAACGTTTGGAAATTTTGGGTAAAAAATTGGGAAATTTTAGATCAGATTCTGGGATTTTGGGTGGAAAATTTGGGAATTTTGAGGTGGAAAATTGGGAATTTGGAGTTAAAAATTTGGGAATTCTGGGGTAGAAATTTGGGAGGTTTTGGGAATAAAAATTGGGAATTTTGGTGGTTGAACGTTTGGAAATTTTGGGTAAAAAATTGGGAAATTTTAGATCAATTTGGGATGAAAAATTGGGAAATTATGGGCTCAAAAATGTGGAATTTTGGGATTAAAATTGTGGATTTTGGTGTTGAAATTTGGGAATTTTGGGAGTTAAAATTTGGGAATTTTGGGAAAGCAATTCGGGGATTTTTGGGTTAAAATTCAGGAATTTTGGGGAAAAACATTGGGGAAATTGGCTAAAAAATTGGGATGTTTTGGGGTTAAAAATTGGGGATTTTGGGATAAAAAATTGGAATTTTGTGGGTGAAATTTGGGAATTTTGGTGGTTAAAATTTTAGGATTTTGTGATAGAAATGGAAATTTATAGGGGAAATTTTGGGGTTAAAAATTGTGAATTTTAGGTTTAAAAATTTGGGAATTTCAAGGTAAAATTTTGGGATATTTTTGGTTAAAATTTGGAAAATTTGGAGTTAAAAAATGGGGAGTTTGGGGGTTGAAATCTCGGATTTTAGGGTTAAAAATTTGGAATTTTGAATTGAAATTTTGGGATTGTGGGGGTTGAAATTTGGGAGTTTTGGGGTTGAAGTTTGGGAAATTTTGGGACTAAAATTTGGAATTTAGGTGTTGAAATTTGGAAAATTTGTGGTTTAAAAATGGGAAAATTTGGGATATAATTTGGGATTTTGGGGTTAAAAATTGGGGATTTGGACGTTCAAAACTTTGAATTTTAGGTGTTAAAAATTAGATTTTTTTGGGGGAAATTTCGGATTAAAATCTTTAGAATTTTGGGATAAAATTTGGAGAAATTGGTTTAGAAAAGTGGGAAATTTTGGGTTAAAATTTGGGGCTTTTGGCATTGAAAATTTGGAATTTTGGGGTTAAAAATTTTTGGATTTTGGGTTAGAAAATCGGAATTTTGGGATTAAAATTTGGGGATTTTAGGGTAAAAATTGGGAGGTTTGGGTGGAGAATTTGGGGTTAAAATTTGGGATTTTTGGCCTTTAAAATTTTAGGATTTTGGGATAGAAATGGGAAATTTTGGGGAAAATTTGGGGTAAAAAATTGGGAATTCTTAGATAAAATTCTGGGCTTTTAGGGGTTAAAAATTGGGAGTTTTGGGGTAAAAAATTGGGAATTTTGGGGTTAAAAATGTGGAATTTTGGGGTAAAAAGTTGGGGAAATTGGTTAAAAACAGTGGAAGGTTTTGGGTTAAAAATGGGAATTTTAGGCTAAAATTTGGGAATTTTTGGGTTAAAAATTTGGGAATTTTGGGGTTGGCATTTGGGAGGTTTTTGGAATAAAAATTGGGAATTTTGG
>NW_024502060.1:0-686 GCF_017590055.1 Onychostruthus taczanowskii
GCCCGTCACCTGCATCAGCTGGTTCCAGTGCCTCTCCCTGATGGCAGGATTTTGAAGTTCTGCCACAGCCTTGAGGGCTGTGAGCATGTTCTTCACCTTGCTGTCCAGCCCGCTGAAAGCATCCCACGCCCTCATTTCCTTGTCCAAATTCCGAATCTCCCTTGCAAACTTCTTGCACTCCAGATCCATCTTCTCCACATTAATATCCACCCACCTGGTGGTCTGCCAGTCATCGAGGCTGGTGTTCACCAGGGAGATCATGTCCCAGAGCTCTTTGAGCAGACACAGCTCCTTCCTGCACTGCTTCAGCTGTTTATACTCTGGCACCATGACTTCAAACAGACCAGCTGATTCATAAATCGAGGTCATGGCTGTCTCCATCTGTTTAATCTCCATGTGCTTTGCATCCAGAAGTTGATAAGGCTTTTCGGTGTCAAACCTAGAAATAAATGTTTATTCTTCATAAGTGATGTTGTAACAACTTCAAAAGGACCCATAAAACAGACAGAGCCTCTGAGAGCCACGGGAGAGATGAAAGGTCTCCACTACACCCTGATGGCTGAGCCACGTGGCACTGCTGACACTACCCAAACCAACCTCTTCCCAGGGACACAGCACTGCAGGCACAGCAGGGAGGAGATCTGTGCATCACCAGGACATGCAGGTGATGCCTTAAGATTTTAGCT
>NW_024502061.1:0-636 GCF_017590055.1 Onychostruthus taczanowskii
GTGACTTGCCACTGGTAGGGAGAGTCTATCCCTGGAGATTTGCCTACTGATGACATTCCTTTGCCATCCTGGGGCATACCCCAGCTGCCTCCATGACTGCAGGGCAGAGAAGTTCATCAGTCCTGGGTGTATTTTGAAAGCTTGTTTTGTACCCAGGGTGTTTTTGAGCACATCCCCTCCCTGAGCATCCCTAGGCATGTGGTACTGCAGGATCCTGCCAGGCCTCAGGATCCTGCCAGGCCTCAGGATCCTGCCAGGCCTCAATCCTTTGGGCAACTGCACTTCTTTTCCAGGAAAACCATCTTCAAGCACTGGACTGCCCCATGCCCCAGAGCTCCAGGCAACCCCAAAGGCTATTGCCCACAGCCTGACCTGCTTAGCAGCACTGGGGTGTTCTCAGCACTGGCAGTGTGTTTTGAAAAAGTGGGCAGGACTTTGTGTGCTCCCTGGGTCAGGGTGCAAAGGGAGCAGCCAAAGTGCATAATGGAGTGAGGACAGTGGGAGAGAGTGATATTCCAAGAGCCAACACATCCCTCAGGAGGTGAGAGTGGAGGCACCTGAGCCCACAGGACATGAGTGATCAAGGGATTTTTGATAGGACAGTGCTCTCCTTCCACAGGCCTGCTGACAGGACAG
>NW_024502062.1:0-693 GCF_017590055.1 Onychostruthus taczanowskii
CAATCCCAATCCAAATCCCAATCCCAAATTCCAGGGTACGGACTCGATCTCGTTGAGGACGGTGCAGGCGCATTTCAGGAACGCCAAAATTCCCGATTTCCCCAAAATTCCCGTTCTCCCAACCCCTCCCTCCCTGGATCCCTGATCCGATTCCTGATGCCAAATCCCGATCTCGATCCCAAATCCCAATCCCAGATCCCAAATTGCCGCTCCTGGGGTACCGGACTCGATCTTGTTGAGGATGGTGCGGGCGCATTTCAGGAACGCCACAGTTCCCCAAATTCCCGATTCCCAGGGATCCAGCCCCTCCCTCCATGGATCCCTCATCCCATTCCCGATCCCTGATCCCAAATCCCAGATCCCAAATCCCAAATCCCAGATTCCCACTCCCGGAGTACCGGACTCGATCTTGTTGCGGATGGTGCGGGTGCATTTCAGGAACGCCACAATTCCCCAAATTCCCAGGGATCCAACCCCTCCCTCCCCGGATTCCTGATCCCAATCCCGATCCGAGATCCCAAATTCCCAAATCCCAAATCCCAATCCCAAATCCCAAATCCCAGATTCCTAAATCCCAAATTCCCAATCCCAATCCCGGGGTACCGGACTCGATCTTGTTAAGGATGGTGCGGGCGCTGGGTACCAGACTCAACCTCGTTGAGGATTGTGCAGGTGAACTTCAGGAACACCAAA
>NW_024502063.1:0-686 GCF_017590055.1 Onychostruthus taczanowskii
CGGAATTTCAGGAGTCAGCCGACCACTGCTGAACACTGGCCCCTGGATATGAACGCCGGCGCTTTTCTCTGGGAAAGAAAACTCAGCAGCCCAGGTTCCTGGTGTCAGTTTGCAGGAGGCACTTGGCACTGTCAAAGCAGCCACAGTTGCCAGGGTGGGTACCTTGAGTCTGGGAGGAATCCTGCGACATTCGGAATTTCAGGATTCAGCCGACCACTGCTGAATGCTGGCCCCTGGATATCAAAACCGGCACTTTTATCTGGGAAAGAAAACTCAGCAGCCCAGGTTCCTGATGTCAGTTTGCAGGAGGCACTTGGCACTGTCAAAGCAGCCACAGTTGCCAGGGTGGGTACCTTGTGTCTGGGAGGAATCCTGCGCCGTTCGGAATTTCAGGAGGCAGCTGGCCACACCCGGCCACTGGCCCCTGGACACGAACGCTGGCGCTTTTCCCTGGGAAAGAAAAGTCAGCAGCCCAGGTTCCTGATGTCAGTTTGCAGGAGGCACTTGGCACTGTCAAAGCAGCCACAGTTGCCAGGGTGGGTACCTTCAGGAGGCACTTGGCACTGTCAAAGCAGCCTCAGTTGCCTGGGTGGGTACCTTGTGTCTGGGAGGAATCCTGTGCCGTTCGGAATTTCAGGAGGCAGCCGCGCACACCGGGCCACTGGGTTCTGGATGGGAAAGCTGGC
>NW_024502064.1:0-686 GCF_017590055.1 Onychostruthus taczanowskii
TTAGTCAAGATCTAAATGTAGGAATGGGTTAGTCCATTATCCTGATCTGTAACTAAGGCATCATAGCACTAATGTTACAAATAGTCTAAGGAAAGTAAGTACTACTCAGACAAGTTTTTGAAGTAAAGCCAGAGATACAAGAATTTTCCATTCCCCTTAGAAGAAAAATAGGGAACAGAGTACTGTAAATTGTAGTTTGGTCAGTTTGGAATCAGGGATTACAAATGCTAGCCAAAATGTAGCAATTGCCTCTATCCAAGTAATTCAGATATGTTGGAATTATAATCTCCTTCAGTATAAATATAGCTGCTAATAGCTGGCCTTTCTTGGCTGAAGTCTTAAAACTATATGTAAAAAGTCTCAGATGTACATTTTGATCTAATGTGAATGGCTGTACGCGAGTTTCTTGTTTGTAAGCAACCGGTGTAGCTGAGCTGACTTTCTACACATGGTGTGTACATTGTGTGCTGGCCTGCCAGGTTTCTCACAGTAGCTCCCTCACTTCCCACCCTGCTCACTGACCCATGCAGGACAGCTAATGAAGGTGGAAGTGCTGCCAACCTCTGCACCAGTGCAGGTTATTTATCCCACACAATCTTGTGCTCAGATAACTTACTTTGTTTGCAGAAAACATAGTGATGAGTTCAGGAATAAAATTATTTTGTCCAACTTGCCAGTATTGAAAA
>NW_024502065.1:0-686 GCF_017590055.1 Onychostruthus taczanowskii
AAATCAACAGCTATACAATTCCATCAAGAGCCATACAACTTTAACAACATTAACAATGATACAGCTTCATTAACAGCTCTGTAACTCCAAGTTATAACCCTTTTTCAAATACACAGCCAGCATTTATGGAACAGATTCACATCACTCTGAACACAACCTTAATACTAGGTAAATTGTAGCATCTCATCTAAATCTTTATCTGCAGAAGATTATATTATTGATTCTCAAATTAACTTCTCTAATCTCCATAGCATATCAGGAAAACTCTCATCCATCCCTTGCTTTGATCTACACACTTTCGTAGTTCAGGTGTCTGCTGTTTCCCTGGACTCCCATATTTTAATTAAAAATGTCAGAGGGGATGTTAGCTCCCAAGCCATCTCCTTCCAAATAAATAAAGTGCCCAGCCTCACTCTAATTCTTTAGAAGCAAATAAGCAAAGTGTGTAACATCCGCTCCTCATATCTGGCACCAATCTTCTTGGGGGTACTGTCTCATAAGTTGTACAGACTTCTAGGCTCTCAGGTCTGTTTGGCTATAACTCCTATGCCTTTCTAGGCTCTTGGTTTGCCTTTAGGCTCTTCGCCTGCCTACTCAGTTCTTCAGGATCTCAGGTTCTGATTGTCCTTCCACCTCCTATTCTCTATTATCCTGCTCTCTTTTCCATTCTTTTCAAGTCTCCCAGA
>NW_024502066.1:0-680 GCF_017590055.1 Onychostruthus taczanowskii
GCTGGTTTTAGGTCCTAAATCCCCCAAAATTCCAGAAAGATCTTCCCCCAGCAGTGAATTGAGTCTGGCTCACCTGCAGCTCACATTTATAACCCGACAAGTGTCAAACAGGAATTTTTAAACTCCAGTGGGAGGAGTTGCTCAGGTAGGGAGCAACAAAAAGACCAATTTTGGGAAGAATCGGAATCTCTTTCTCTTTCTTTTCCTCTCTCTCAGCACCTTGGCTCCAATCCAGGGTATTTGGTAGGTAGGCTGAATGTCAGGTTTATCAGAGATTTGGTGTCAGGTTTATCAGAGATTTGGTGTCAGGTTTACCAGAGATTTTTGTGTTCCTTCACATCCAATTTTGGGGAAATGCCAGATAATTCCCCACCATGGATTCTTGCCACCCCACATCTCCAATTCTTTTCCAGAGAATGATCAAACATTGAGGAATCTCAGTCCTGAGACTGTTGTCCAGATAATTTTTTTAGAGGGAGGAAAAAAACACTCAAAAAAGCATCACAACCCCCTTTGCCCCAAATCCTGGAAGTTAATGGACTAAATCTGGGATTGGACATTCCTTTCTCTCCTGTCTGCTGTGGGGATGGGAAGGATGGTGCAGACATCATAAACCAGCACAGGAAAATAACTCTGACACTGATTCTCCTTCTCTCCATGGTGGGCTCTCCTTCCAAACT
>NW_024502067.1:0-685 GCF_017590055.1 Onychostruthus taczanowskii
CTTTGGTGGGTAAGGAAACTCTCAGAGCGAAACCCCTGGAGCTCCTGAAGTGGGGCCAATGGAGGCTGCAAAGGTGATGAAGGGATTGAAGCATCTCCCTGCCCAGGAAAGGCTGAGGGAGTTGGAGCTGTTCAGCCTGGAAAGGAGGCCCAGCTGAGAGGGGCCTCAGCCCTGGGTGTTCCTGGCTGTCCCTGGGTGTTCCTGTCTGTCCCTGGCTGTTCCTGGCTGTCCCTGGTTGTCCCTGTCTGTCCCTGGGTGTCCCTGGGTGCAGGAGGGGCAGAGCAGGGCCCAGGCTCTGCTCCAGGGCCCAGCAATGGCACCAGAGGAAGGGGCAGGGACTGAGCCCAGGGAGTTCCGCCTGAATTCGCAGAATTCACACAACAATTGGGTTGGAAGAGACCTTCAAGATCATCGAGTCCAACTCAGCCCCAACACCTCAACTAAACCCTGGCACCCAGTGCCACAGCCAGGCTTTGTTAAACACACTCAGGGATGGTGAGGAACACGAGGAAGAACTTCTTCACTGAGAGCACTGAACAGATTGTCCAGAGAGGCTGTGGAGTCTCCTCACTGGGGACATTCCAGAACTGCCTGGACACAACCCTGTGCCCTGTGCTCTGGGATGGCCCTGTTGGAGCATAGACTGGGGACCAGGTGACATCTGTGGTCCCTTCCAGCCTGACCC
>NW_024502068.1:0-685 GCF_017590055.1 Onychostruthus taczanowskii
GTGGCACTTGGGGACAAAGCAGAATGAGGGTGTGGTGGCACTCGGGGACACTCAGGGGACACCAGGGCCACGGTGGCACTTGGGGACATCAGGACAGGCAGGGGTGGCACTTGGGGACACCAGGACAGGCAGGGGTGGCACTCACGTCGCTGCCGTCGTTGTCATTTGTCACCGTCAGCTCCGCCAGGTCCCCGAGGCCGTCCAGGGCCAGCGCCTCGGCCGGGACCCCTGGGGACACAGGGGACACAGGGGACAGTGACAGCAGAGGGGCGTTGGGGACACAGGGGACAGTGGGGACAGTGACACCAGAGGGGCCTTGGGGACACAGGGGACAGAGGGGACAGTGACACCAGAGGGGCCTTGGGGACACAGGGGACAGAGGGGACAGTGACAGCCGAGGGGCCTTGGGGACACTCAGGGACAATGGGGACAGTGACACCAGAGGGGCCTTGGGGACACAGGGGACAATGGGGACACAGGGGACAGTGACAGCCGAGGGGCCTTGGGGACACTCAGGGACAATGGGGACAGTGACATCACAGGGGCCTTGGGGACACATGGGACAATGGGGACACAGGGGACAGTGACATCAGAGGGGCCTTGGGGACACTCAGGGGACAGAAAGGACAACAGGGACAGTGACACCGGGGTGGCACTGGGGACACAGAGACCCCCCAGGTGACAC
>NW_024502069.1:0-685 GCF_017590055.1 Onychostruthus taczanowskii
ATCTCATTTCTCTGTTGCTTTACAGCAAAGTATGTCACTGTTTTTACACGATCTTCTCTATAGCCTTTCGATTTGTAAATCACATTGTTGTACACGGGGTGAAGGTCAAAGAGCACTGAGCGCTAAATTTCCCTATTTCCTGTTCCCTCAGGCTTCTCCTTCTGTCCTGCCGGGTCAGCACAAGCCTCACTCTGCGCTTCTGACACTAAGCTGTCAAAAGAGAACAGCCACCAGGAGGCGAAGTAACCGAGCCTCATTAATAGTCACAGAGACTCATTAATAGTCACCCATGATTATCTGCAGCTATTGTAACAGGATTCAGAACGTCACAGAAACGTTGCATTAACAATATAATTCCCCCTGCTTCACAGAAGCCTTCTATTGCTGATTAAATTAGCAGATTAATTACCCTTAAACACATTTGAGGTATTTTTATTCCACGAACCTATCTGAAACGTGTTCAGTTCAATGTTTTAAGCCTTTCTCACCGAACCCCTGTGTGTTTAAACATGGTGCGTGGGTATCTAGAGCCTGGAGGAGCACAGGCTCTGGGGTGACCTTATCGCTCCTACATGAGGCTGTAGCCAGGTGGGGTCGGCCTCTCCTCCCAGGCCACCGGTGACAGGACAAGAGGCCACAGTTGTAAGCAAACCAAGGTTTAGGTTGGACACTGGGAGGAATTTCT
>NW_024502070.1:0-26279 GCF_017590055.1 Onychostruthus taczanowskii
GGTCCTGGAGGAGTTCTGGAGAAGTTCCGGAGGTCCTGGAGGAGTTCCGGGGGAGTTCCAGAGGTCCTGGAGGAGTCCTGGAGGAGTTCCAGAGGTTCTGGAGGCGTTCCGGAGGTCCTGGAGGAGTTCTGGAGGAGTTCCAGAAGTTCTGGAGGTTCCGGAGGAGTTCTGGAGGACTTCCGGAGGTTCTGGAGAGGATCCAGAGGGGTCCTCGGAGCCGTGCTAGGAGGTTCTGGAGAAGTTCTGGAGGAGTTCCAGAGGTCCTGGAGAAGTTCTGCAGGTTCTGGATGGGGCCAGAGGGGTCCTTGGAGCCGTTCTGGAGGTCCTGGATAAGTTCTGGAGGAGGCGTTCCGGAGGTCCTGGAGGAGTTCTGGAGGAGTTCCAGAAGTTCTGGAGGTTCCGGAGGAGTTCTGGAGGACTTCCGGAGGTTCTGGAGAGGATCCAGAGGGGTCCTCGGAGCCGTGCTAGGAGGTTCTGGAGAAGTTCTGGAGGAGTTCCAGAGGTCCTGGAGAAGTTCTGCAGGTTCTGGATGGGGCCAGAGGGGTCCTTGGAGCCGTTCTGGAGGTCCTGGATAAGTTCTGGAGGTTCTGGAGGAGTTCTGCAGGTCCTGGAGGGGTCCAGAGGGGTCCTCAGATCGATTTTGGAGAGGTTCTGGAGAAGTTCTGGATGGGATCCAGACGGGCCCTTGGAGCGGTTCCAGAGGGGTTGGCGTGGATCTAGAGGTGTCCTTGGAACAGATCCAGAGGTTCTGGAGGGGTTGGAATTACTCCAGAGGGGTCCTTGGAGCGGTTCTGGAGAAGGCCCTGAGGTTCTGGATGGTTCTGGAGCTCCTGGAAAGGTTACTGATCAATTCTGGACATTGTGGATCAATTCTGGACCTCCTGGAGAAATTCCCAACCTCCAGGATCAATTCTAGATCTCCTGGGTTGAGTCTGGCTCAATCCTGGATCTCCAGGATCCATTCTGGACCAATTCTTGATTCCAGAGGTGTCCTTGGAGCCATTCTGGAGCTCTTGGAGCGGTTCTGGACCTCCTGGATCAATTCTGGATCAATTCTGGATCAATCCTGGATCTCCTGGATAGGTTATTGATCAATTCTGGACCTCCTGGATCAATTCTGGACCAATTCTGGATCTCCTGGAGAGGTTATTGATCAATTCTGGACATCGTGGATCAATTCTGGATCAATTCTGGATCTCCTGGAAAGGTTTTGGACATCCTTGATAAATTCTGAACCTCCAGGATCAATTCTAGATCTCCTGGAGAGGTTCTGGCTCAATTCTGGACATCCTGAAGAGGTTCTGGATCTCCAGGATCCATTCTGGACCTCCAGGATCAATTCTGGACCAATTTTGGACCTCCAGGACAAATTCTGGACCTCCAGGACCAATTCTGGACCTCCAGGATCCATTCTGAATGTCCTGGAGAGGTTCTGGATTGATTTGGATCTCCTGGAGAGGTTCTGGATCAATTCTGGACCTCCAGGATCCATTCTGGATGTCCTGGAGAGGTTCTGGATTGATTTGGATCTCCTGGAGAGGTTCTGGATCATCCTGGAAAGGTTTTGGACATCCTTGATAAATTCTGAACCTCCAGGATCAATTCTAGATCTCCTGGAGAGGTTCTGGCTCAATTCTGGACATCCTGAAGAGGTTCTGGATCTCCAGGATCCATTCTGGACCTCCAGGATCAATTCTGGATGTCCTGGAGAGGTTCTGGATCAATTCTGGACCTCCAGGATCCATTCGATCAAAATTTTCGACCTCCAGGATCCATTCTGGACCAATTCTGGACTCCAGGATCAATTCTGGATGTCCTGGAGAGGTTCTGGATTGATTTGGATCTCCTGGAGAGGTTCTGGACCAATTCTGGACCTCCAGGATCAATTCTGGACCAATTCTGGACGCCAGGATAAATTCTGGATGTCCTGGAGAGGTTCTGGATCTCCTGGATTAACTCTGGATTGATTTGGATCTCCTGGAGAGGTTCTGGATCAATTCTCAACCTCCAGGATCCATTCTGAACCTCCAGGATTGATTCTGGACCTCCAGAATCCATTCTGGTCCAATTCTGAACCTCCAGGACTAATTCTGGATGTCCTGGAGAGGTTCTGGATCAATTACGAACCTCCAGGATCCATTCTGGACCTCCAGGATAAATTCTGGACCAACTCTGGACCTCCAGGACCAATTCTGGACCTCCAGGATCCATTCTGGACCTCCAGGATAAATTCTGGATGTCCTGGAGAGGTTCTGGATCAATTCTTGACCTCCTGGATCAATTCTGAACCCCCAGGATCCATTCTGGACTTCCAGGATCAATTCTGGACCAATTCTGAACTCCAGGACCAACTCTGAACCTCCAGGATCAATTCTGGATCTCCAGGATCCATTCTGGACCAATTCTGAACTCCAGGATCAAGTCTGAACCTCCAGGATCAATTCTGTACCAATTCTGAACCCCAGGACCAATTCTGGACCTCCAGGATCAATTCTGAACCTCCAAGGCCAACTCTGGACCTCCAGGATCCATTCTGGACCTCCAGGATCCATTCTGGACCAACTCTGGCCCTCCAGGATCAATTCTGGACCTCCAGGATCAATTCTGGACCAATTCTGGACGCCAGGATAAATTCTGGATGTCCTGGAGAGGTTCTGGATCTCCTGGATTAACTCTGGATTGATTTGGATCTCCTGGAGAGGTTCTGGATCAATTCTCAACCTCCAGGATCCATTCTGAACCTCCAGGATTGATTCTGGACCTCCAGAATCCATTCTGGTCCAATTCTGAACCTCCAGGACTAATTCTGGATGTCCTGGAGAGGTTCTGGATCTCCAGGACCAATTCTGGACCAACTCTGGCCGTCCAGGACCAACTCCGCCCCTCCCGAACTTCCCCTTCCCCACCATCCCCAAGCCCACCTCCGCCTCCATCACGACCCCACCTCTGCCCCTTCCCCTTTCTCCCCCTCCCACTCCCCGGCCCTGCCCTTCGCCGCCGTTCCGGAACATTCCACCTGCTCCAGCTTGGAGCTGGACCTGCCCACGGAGCCGCCCTGCGAGCCGTTGGTCTGCGAGCACACGTGGGCCTTGCCCTTGGGCTGGCTGTTGTGGATCTTGTACTTCATCAGGAGGATGAAGATGAACACCAGCACCGAGGCCACGATGATGCCGCCGATGACGATGATCATGGTGCCGCCCAGGAACTGCGCCTGCAGCGAGCGGCACGGCCGCGCCTGCGCCCGCGTCGAGAAGCGCGAGCAGCCCAGCGGCCGCGTGGCCGGCAGCGAGCTCCGCGCGTCCGAGAACACGGCCAGCACGCACAGCTCGTAGTCCCGGCCCGGAGCCAGGTCCGACAGCGAGAACGAGGCGCTGGGGGCCGGGATCATCCTGCAACGGGAGCGGGACGGGAATTTCCCATCAAATTCTGCCTTTACCTCTCTCCCCACATTTTTCACCCACTTTTCCCTATTTTCCAGCTAAATTTCCCTATTTTTCACCCACTTTTCCCTATTTTTCATCCAAATCTCCCTATTTCCCAAACGTTTTCCCCATTTTTTGGGATTTTCCCCTCCTTCTCCCCCGTTTCTGCCCGGCGGCCGCGTGGCCGGCAGCGAGCTCCGCGCGTCCGAGAACACGGCCAGCACGCACAGCTCGTAGTCCCGGCCCGGAGCCAGGTCCGACAGCGAGAACGAGGCGCTGGGGGCCGGGATCATCCTGCAACGGGAGCGGGACGGGAATTTCCCATCAAATTCTGCCTTTGGCCCATTTTTTCCCAAATTTTTCCCATTTTTTCCCAAATTTTGCCCATTTTTTTCCATATTTTTCCACGTTTTTAAGCCATTTTTCCATGGTTTTCGACCATTTTCTCCCTATTTTTCCAACACTTCCTCATCCCCATCTCCCAGTTCTCCATCACCTCTTCCATCTCTTTTTCCCAAGGTTTTCACCCAGTTTTCCACGGTTTTCACCCAGTTTTCCCATGGTTTTCACCCATTTTTCCCATGGTTTTCACCCAGTTCTCCATGGTTTTGGACCATTTTCTCCCTACTTTTCCAACACTTTCTCATCCCCATCTCCCAGTTCTCCATCACCTCTTCCATCCATTTTTCCCATGGTTTTCACCCAGTTCTCCATGGTTTTCACCCAGTTTCCCATGGTTTTCAGCCATTTTTCCATGGTTTTCGACCATTTTCTCCCTATTTTACCGTCACTCTCTTCCCTATCTCCCAGTTCTCCATCTTTTTCCCATGGTTTTCACCCATTTTTCCCATGGTTTTCACCCATTTTTCCCATGGTTTTCACCCATTTTTCCCATGGTTTTCACCCATTTTTCCCATGGTTTTCACCCATTTTTCCCATGGTTTTCACCCATTTTTCCCATGGTTTTCACCCATTTTTCCCATGGTTTTCACCCATTTTTCCCATGGTTTTCACCCATTTTTCCCATGGTTTTCACCCATTTTTCCCATGGTTTTCACCCATTTTTCCCATGGTTTTCACCCATTTTTCCCATGGTTTTCACCCATTTTTCCCATGGTTTTCACCCATTTTTCCCATGGTTTTCACCCATTTTTCCCATGGTTTTCACCCATTTTTCCCATGGTTTTCACCCATTTTTCCCATGGTTTTCACCCATTTTTCCCATGGTTTTCACCCATTTTTCCCATGGTTTTCACCCATTTTTCCCATGGTTTTCACCCATTTTTCCCATGGTTTTCACCCATTTTTCCCATGGTTTTCACCCATTTTTCCCATGGTTTTCACCCATTTTTCCCATGGTTTTCACCCATTTTTCCCATGGTTTTCACCCATTTTTCCCATGGTTTTCACCCATTTTTCCCATGGTTTTCACCCATTTTTCCCATGGTTTTCACCCATTTTTCCCATGGTTTTCACCCATTTTTCCCATGGTTTTCACCCATTTTTCCCATGGTTTTCACCCATTTTTCCCATGGTTTTCACCCATTTTTCCCATGGTTTTCACCCATTTTTCCCATGGTTTTCACCCATTTTTCCCATGGTTTTCACCCATTTTTCCCATGGTTTTCACCCATTTTTCCCATGGTTTTCACCCATTTTTCCCATGGTTTTCACCCAATTTTCCCATGGTTTTCACCCAGTTTCCCATGGTTTTCACCCATTTTTCCCATGGTTTTCACCCACTTTTCCATGGTTTTCACCCAGTTTTCCATGGTTTTCACCCAGTTTTCCATGTTTTCCTTCCTTTTCCCCTATTTTTGGCCATTCTTTCCCTATTTTCCAGATCCTTTCTCATGCCCATCTCCCAGTTCCTGTTCCATCCCTTTTTTCCACATTTTCCCCCCGATTTCCCCTATTTTCCAGCCACTTTTCCATGTTTTCCTTCCTTTTCCCCTATTTTTGGCCATTCTTTCCCTATTTTCCAGATCCTTTCTCATGCCCATCTCCCAGTTCCTGTTCCATCCCTTTTTTCCACATTTTCCCCCCAATTTCCCCTATTTTCCAGCCACTTTTCCATGTTTTCCAGCTGTTTTTCCATGTTTTTTGACCCTTTTTTCCCTATTTTCCAGACCCTTTTCCATCCCTATCTCCCAGTTTTCCAGCCACTTTTCCATGGTTTTTTTGCCTCTTTTTCCCTGTTTTTTCAGCCTTTTTCCAACCCTTTTTCCTCTTTCCAGCCTCTTTTCTACATTTTCCACCCATTTTTTTTACATTTCCCATCACCTTTCCCACATTTTCCGTTCCCTTTTCCATATTTTCCCGTCTTCCAGCCTCTTTTCCACATTTTCTGTCCCATTTTCCGTATTTTTCAGACCCTTTCCCAGCCTCTTTTCCACATTTTCCATCCATTTTTTTCACATTTCCCACACATTTTTCATCCTCTTTTCCACATTTTCCATCCCCTTTTCACATTTCCCACCCATTTTTTCATGTTTTCCACCCCCTTTTCCACATTTCCCACCCATTTTTCCACATTTCCCAACTCTTTTTTTCACATTTTCCATCCCCTTTTTCACATTCCCCCCATTTTTCCCCATTTCCCACCCATTTTTTCATTTCCCACCTGTTTTTCTACATTTCCCACGCAGTTTTTCTCATTTTTCATCCCATTTTTCCACATTTCCCACAAGTTTTTCCACATTTCCCACCCATTTTCCATCTGTTATTCCACATTCCCCATTTTTCCACATTTTCCATCCCCTTTTCCACATTTTGCATCCCTTTTTCACATTTTCCCCCATTTTTTGACATTTTCCATCTCCTTTTCCACATTTTCCATCCCCTTTTCACATTTCCCACCCATTTTTTCATGTTTTCCACCCCCTTTTCCACATTTCCCACCCATTTTTCCACATTTCCCAACTCTTTTTTTCACATTTTCCATCCCCTTTTCCCCATTTTCCCCCCATTTTTTCACATTTTCCATCCCCTTTTCCCCATTTTCCCCCCATTTTTTCACATTTTCCATCCCCTTTTCCCCATTTTCCCCCCATTTTTTCACATTTTCCATCCCCTTTTCCCCATTTTCCCCCCATTTTTTCACATTTTCCATCCCTTTTTCCCTATTCCCCCCTTTTTTCCCCCATTTTTTCACATTTTTCCATCCCCTTTTCCACATTTTCCCCCCATTTTTTCACATTTTCCATCCCTTTTTCCCCATTCCCCCCTTTTTTCCCCCATTTTTTCACATTTTCCATCCCCTTTTCCCCATTTTCCCCCCATTTTTTCACATTTTCCATCCCCTTTTCCCCATTTTCCCCCCATTTTTTCACATTTTCCATCCCCTTTTCCCCATTTTCCCCCCATTTTTTCACATTTTCCATCCCCTTTTCCCCATTTTCCCCCCATTTTTTCACATTTTCCATCCCCTTTTCCCACCCCCACCCCATTTTTTGGGGCCAAAATCACCGATAAACCAGGATCTCATCCGCCGAGCTGTTGTACTGGATCTGGTACATCCTCAACCCTTCCAGCTCCTCCTGCGGCGGCCACCGCACCAAGGCCGACGTCGCCGTCACCTCGGCCACCACCACCCCCCCTCTGTCCCCTCTCTCCAGCCTGGAATCGTTGGAAAAGCTGGATTTGGCCGAAATCAGGATATCCGACGGCTCCGGCCGAGCCGTCCCCGCCTTCTTCCCCTCCTCCTCCTCGCACTCGGTGCCGTTACCCTCCGGCACCACCCGGAACTCCACCGGCGCCGTCGACTCGCCGGCGGCGTTGGAGGCGATGCAAGTGAAGGTTCCTTGATCCCCCAAGGCCGCCTCCAAAATATCCAAAGTCCCGTTCTCGTAAGAAACCGTCCTGGAGGTGTTGGCCACCAACTTTCCGTCCGGCGCGATCCACCGCACGTAAGGGTCGGGGTCTCCCACGGCTTTGCACTTCAAGGAGGCGCTTTGGCCCACGGCCGTCACCAGTTTGGGCGTCCGGTGGGTGATCATGGGCGGCTCGCAGACGAACTCTTCCTCGCGGATGCTCCAGAAGTATTTTCCCATCAGTTCCGGCGGCGAGGCGCAGGTCTCCAGGTCGTCCTCCCGCGTCAGGCGCCGCAGCCAAACCAACTCGCAGTTGCAGTGCAGCGGGTTGCCGCCGAAACTCAGCACCAAGGAGGTCAAGGGAGAGCCTTTGGATTTGGCGTAGACGGGGATGCGGGAGAACAGCGGGTCCGGCGGGATCTTCTTGAGCTTGTTGGAGGTCATGTCCAACCTGGCCAGCTTGTGGAGGTTGGAAAAAATCCCCTCGGGCACGAACTCGATGAGGTTGTGATCCAAACTCACCGTGTTGACGTTGGAGAGCTTGGCCACCGTGCCCCAGGGAACGTCCACCAAATTATTGTAGGACAAATCCAAGTCCTCGATGGTCTCCAGGAAATCATCCAGAGACTTGGGCGAGATGAAGCTGAGCTGGTTGTTGCTCAGGATCAGGTGCCGCAGGTTGACCAACCCCTTGAAATGATCCTCGCTGATGGACGTCAGGCGGTTGCTGTCCAGGTGGAGGGCGTGGAGGCCCCTGAGGTCGGAGAAGGCGTAAGGCATGATCTGGCTGATGGTGTTGCGGGACAGGGTCAGGTGGATGAGCTGGGTCATGTTGGCGAAGTCGCGCCTGCGCAGGACGGTGATGAAGTTGTCCATGAGGCGCAGCTCGGCCGTGCGCCGGTCGATGCCGGGCGGCACGAAGAGCAGCCCGGTCTTGGTGCACAGGATGGTGAAGGAGGGCGAGAGGTTCTGGCACGAGCAGCGCTTGGGGCAGGGCGGCGCGTTCGAGGCGGTCGTGGTGAAGAAGAGGAGGAGAGGGAGCAGGAGCTTTTCCATCGTCGGGAAAAACGGGAATCTGGGAGGGGGGAAAAGGGAGAAAATGGGGTGAATTTGGACAGTTTTGGGGTTAAAACTGAGATTCCGGGTAAGATTCCAGGGAGAAAATGGGGTGAATTTGGACAGTTTTGGGGTTAAAACTGAGATTCCAGGGAGAAAATGGGGTGAATTTGGACAGTTTTGGGGTTAAAACTGAGATTAGGGATAAGATTCCAGGGAGAAAATGGGGTGAATCGGGTCCGTTTTGGGGTTAAAACTGAGATTAGGGTCAAGATTCCAGGGAGAAAATGGGGTGAATTGGATCAGTTTTGGAGCTAAAATAGAGTTTAGGGGCAAGATTCCAGGGAGAAATTGGGGTGAAAAATTTGGACAGTTTTGGGGTTAAAACTACGATTCCAGGGAGAAAATGGGGTGAATTTGGTCAGTTTTGGGGTTAAAACTGAGATTCCAGGGAGAAAATGGGGTGAATTGGGTCAGTTTTGGGGTTAAAACTCAGTTTAGGGGTAAGATTCCAGGGAGAAAATGGGGTGAATTGGGTCAGTTTTGGGGTTAAAACTGAGTTTAGGGGCAAGGTTCCAGCCCAAAATGTTGAGGAAATTCAGTTGAAAGGGAAATTCCTAAACCTGAGAAGAGCCCGTTTTGGGGTTAAAACTGAGATTCCAGGGAGAAATTGGGGTGAATTTGGTCCTTTTTGGGGTTAAAACTGAGATTCCAGGCAGAAAATGGGGTGAATGTGGTGAGTTTTGGGGTTAAAACTGAGTTTAAGGGCAAGATTCACAGAGAGAAAATGGGGTGAACCGGGTGATTTTTGGGGTTAAAACTGAGTTTAGGGGCAAGGTTCCAGCCCAAAATGTTGAGGAAATTCAGTTGAAAGGGAAATTCCTAAACCTGAGAAGAGAAAATGGGAAAATTTGGTGAAAATATGGAGGAAATAGGGAGAGATTTGAGAGATTTGGGATTAAAACCGAGTTTAGGGTCAAGATTCCAGCCTGAGAGGTTGAGGGAAATTCCAAATCTAAGGAGGAAAAGTGGGATGGAATTGGAGAAAAATGGAAATAATCCATGGAAATGTGGTGGAATTTGGAAAAATAATGGAGGAATTTGGGAGAATTGGTTGAATTTTGGGGTTAAAACCGAGTTTAGGGGCAAGATTCCAGCCCAAAATGGTGAGGAAAATCAATGGAGAGGGAAATCCCAAAGCTGAGAAGGAAAAGTGGGAAAAATCCATGGAAATGTGATGGAATAATGGAAAAAATGGGATTAAATCCACGAAATTATGGAGGAATTTGGGAAAAATGGGGAGAAATCCATGAAAATCTGGAGGGATTTTAGATAAAACCGAGTTTAGGATCAAGTTTTAATTCCGAGATGTCAAAAAAATTCCCAGTAGTGAGGAAAATGCCAATTTAGAGAGGGAAAAAAGGGAGAAGTGTGGGTTAATTTGGGGAAAAATGGGAGAAATTCAGGGAAAAATGGGAGAAATACAGGAAAAAATGGGAGAAATACAGGAAAAAATGGGAGAAATACAGGAAAAATGGGAGAAATTCAGGAAAAATGGGAGAAATTCAGGGAAAAATGGGAGAAATTCAGGAAAAATGGGAGAAATTCAGGGAAAAATGGGAGAAATTCAGGAAAAAAGGGAGAAATTCAGGAAAAATGGGAGAAATTCAGGGAAAAAATGGATTAATTTGGGGAAAAATGGGAGAAATTCAGGAAAAATGGGAGAAATTCAGGAAAAAATGGGAGAAATTCAGGAAAAAATGGATTAATTTGGGGAAAAATGGGAGAAATTCAGGAAAAAATGGGAGAAATTCAGGGAAAAATGGATTAATTTGGGAAAAAATGGGAGAAATTCAGGAAAATGTGGATTAATTTTGGAAAAAATGGGTTTTATTATTCCAGGGTTTTTTTTTTTGGGATGATTTTCCCATGGATTGGGTGGGGGGAAAAAATTAGAATAAAATTTGAATATGTTTAAGTAAAATTTTAATGGATTTTATTATTCCAGGGGTTTTTTTTGGGATGATTTTCCCATGGATTGGGTGGGGGGAAAAAATTAGAATAAAATTTGAATATGTTTAAGTAAAATTTTAAATTCTAATTAAAAATAAGCATAAATGAAAATATTAAACTTTAATAAACTGAATAAAAAATTGAAATTAAAATAATTCAAAAGAATGGAATGGAAAGAATTCATTAAAATAATTAATGATTAAAAATTAAAGTCAATTCAGCATTGGAAGGAATTAAAGAGAAATGAAAAAAAATGTTAATAGAAAAAAGAATGAAATTAAAATAATAATGGGAATAAAGTAATGGAAATTAAAATAATTAAAACGATTCAAATTAAAATAAACAAAAGATTAAAAATATTAAAAAGTCAAGTAATAAAAATATTGAAACCAAAATATTAAAATAATTAAAATAAAATTATTAAAATTAAAATGATAAAAGTTTAAATCTTGCAAATTAAAATGAGACATGAATAATAAAAATAAAATAATTAATTTAAAATAAGAGACATTGAAAAGAGCCACAGAATAATGGATGTAAATAATAATTAAAAACTGAATTGCTAAGAAATTAATGAGAATAAATTCAGAATAATAATGGTCAAATTTAAATATAAAATAATATTGAAGTTATCTTTTTTAAATCAGAATTAATAACCAATTTAAAATAAAAAATAAATTTAAAATATTAATAATCCCCTACAAATTAAAATAAAGGATTAGAATAAATTTAAAAAATAATATTTGTAATGAAGAAAAATAAGCATCAATTCAAAATAAAAATCTATTAATAATAATGAATAAATAAATTGAATAATTCGTAATAATAAGGATTAAAATAAAAATATTTAAATTATTTCTGATTAAAAGAAATGTTTAATTATTATGCTGAATAACAGAAATTAAACCAGTAAGTAAAGAAATCCTATTAATGACTCCAATAATTTAAAAAATCCTATTAAGATAAATAAAGAATTAATTAATAAAAACTAATTAAATTTAATCCTATTAATCCTTAATTAATTAAAAAATCATCCCAAAATCTCCCTGAAATTTCCTTTTAGGGGGAAAAGTGGGAATTGGGATGGGCCAGGCCCGAAATTCCCAGATTTTGGAGGGAAAATTGGGATTTGGGGAAGGCCAAAGTGAAAATTCCCAAAATTCCTGAGGGAAAAGTGGGAAAGAGGAAAGTGCTGAGCACAGAATTCCAAGATTTTGGTGGGGAAAGTGGAATTTGGGGGGATAAAAGGCCCAAAATTCCAAGATTTTAGGGGGGAAAATGGAGGATTTGGGGTAGGCCGAGGTGAAAATTCCCAAAATTCCTGAGGGAAAAGAGGGAATTTGGATGTTCCAGGCCTAACATTCCAAGATTTCTGAGGGAAAAATTATGATTTCAGGGGTAAAAGGCCCAAAATCCCAAGATTTTGGGGGGAAAATTGGGATTTGGGGAAGGCTGAGGTGAAGATTCCAAGATTTCTGTGGGAAAAGTGGGAAAAAGCAAAGTGCCAGGCCCGAAATTCCAAGATTTCTGAGGGAAAATTGGGATTTGGGGTAGGCCGAGGTGAAAATCCCAAAATTTCTGAGGGAAAAGAGGGAATTTGGATGTTCCAGGCCTAACATTCCAAGATTTCTGAGGGAAAAATTATGATTTCAGGGGTTAAAGGCCCCAAATCCCAAGATTTTAGGGGGAAAATTGGGATTTGGGGAAGGCTGAGGTGGAAAATTCCCAAAATTCCTGAGGGAAAAGTGGGAAAGAGGGAAGTGCTGAGCACAGAATTCCAAGATTTTGGTGGGGAAAGTGGAATTTGGGGGGATAAAAGGCCCAAAATTCCAAGATTTTAGGGGGAAAATGGAGGATTTGGGGTAGGCCGAGGTGAAAATTCCCAAAATTCCTGAGGGAAAAGTGGGAAAGAGGGAAATGCCAGGCCCAAAATTCCAAGATTTTAGGGGGAAAAATGGGAATTGGGAAATGCCAGGCCCAAAATTCCTAAAATTCCTGAGGGAAAAGTGGGAATTTTGATGTTCCAGGCCCAAACTTCAAAGGTTTTGGAGGGAAAATTGGGATTTGGGTTGTTCCAGGCCCAAAATTCCAACATTTCTGAGGGAAAAAAATTCTCCAATCCTCCCCAAATTCCGAGAGATTCACCCCAAAACTCTGGGAATTTGGGATTTTCCTGGCCCCAACCAAGAAAATTCCTTTTTTTCCATCCCTAAATCCCAAAATCGGATTTTTTTCCCCCCATTTTTTCCAAGATGAACATTCCCAAATCCAGGTGTGGCCCAAAACTCAGGGAAAATAAAATTCCTTCAGAAGCAGAGAATCCGGGAGTTGAAAAATAATTTAAAAAACCCCCAAATTTGGATTTTTTCCACCTGGAAAATCACTCCCAGGTTTAGAAAACGTGGAATTCCGGATTGAATTATATAAGGAAAAGGGGGGTGAGGGGGAATCTCATCCAGGTGCCGGAAAATCCCGATTTTCCAGGAAAAAAAAAAGATGGAGCAACCCTGGAATGTTTCATTTTAAAGGTCAAAACACCTCCAAAATCCCATTTTTCCTTAAAAAACCAGGATTTTCCTTAGGAAAAAAGCAAAATTTCCAGGCTCCAACCACCAAATTCCCCCTCGGGGCTGCAGAACTCCCGGGAAAAATGAAAATATTGGAATTCCGGGCCGGTTTAGAGTGAAAAATCTGATTTTTTTTTAATAGGGAAAATCCACATTTTTATCCCGATTTTCTTCGGGAATAAATTCCCGGTGGGAATGCTCAATGACAGCGCCGTGCCTTATCCTTTAGGGGTGGGGATTTGGGGAAAAAAAATGGGATTTTGGGGGGGATTCTTGTCCTTTAGGGGTGGGGATTTGGGGGGGAAAAAAATGGGATTTTTGGGGGGATTTGAGGGGTTTTTTGGATTTTAGGGGTGAGAATTCCAAGCGCGGCGCCGCCGCAACGCGGGAAGGACGCGCCCTGCTCGGGAAAAAAAAAAAAAATCGGGAATTGCAGGTGCCGGGAGAGGAAAAAAACCGGGAAAAACCGCGGGAAAATAGAAATATAAACCCCTGAAATTACGGGTTTTAACACGGATTTGAGGGAAAAATTGGGGAAAAAAAAAAAAAAATTGGGGAAAATCCCAAAGGTTGGGGGAGGGGAGGAAAAAGCGCCCGGGAACACCTGGAAAAGGCACACCTGGAGCAGCCCCACCTGGATGACACGGCGGATTTATGGCAGGCTGCAAAAGGGCTCGGAACCACCTTGAAAAAACCCCCCAAAAATCCCCAAAATTCCCTAAAAACCTCCAAAACCCCCGAGGTTTGGAGGCGCCCTCGGTTTTTCCAGGGAAGGGTTAAAAAAGCTGGAAAATTTGGGAGGGGTCGCCGAAAAAAAAAAAAAATCGGGAATTGCAGGTGCCGGGAGAGGAAAAAAACCGGGAAAAACCGCGGGAAAATAGAAATATAAACCCCTGAAATTACGGGTTTTAACACGGATTTGAGGGAAAAATTGGGGGGAAAAAAAAAAAAAAATTTGGGGAAAATCCCAAGGGTTGGGGGAGGGGAGGAAAAAGCGCCCGGGAACACCTGGAAAAGGCACACCTGGAGCAGCCCCACCTGGATGACACGGCGGATTTATGGCAGGCTGCAAAAGGGCTCGGAACCACCTTGGAAAAACCCCCAAAAATCCCCAAAATTCCCTAAAAACCTCCAAAACCCCCGAGGTTTGGAGGCGCCCTCGGTTTTTCCAGGGAAGGGTTAAAAAAGCTGGAAAATTTGGGAGGGGTCGCCGCTGGAAAAGCGGGGGGGGGGATGAATAAATCCTGATTTTATCTTGATTTTTATCCCGATTTTATCCCGATTTTATCCCCATTTCCCCCTCATTTCATCCCATTTTTCCCCCGTTTTATCCCGATTTTTCGCTGGTTTATCCCGTTCCACCCCGATTTTAACCCGATTCATCCCGCTTTTTCTCACGTTCCGCCCCGTTTTTCCCCGTTTTTCCCGGTTTTTTCCCCATTTATTTTTTTTTTTTCACTCACCTTTTCCCGCCGTGCCTTCAGGGGGGCGGCGACCCCCGCGCCCCCCCCGGGGGTCCCGAGCCTTCCATGGCCGGGAGCGATCCCGGGAGGAGGAGCGGGGAGAAAAAAAAAAGCAGGAAAAAAAGCAGGAAAAGGGAAAAAAAAAAAAAAAACCAAAAAAACCCCCACTCTTTTCTTTTGTTCCTGTAGCATGAAAAAGCTGGAGCATTTGTAGGCTTCAGCACATTCCCCGCCCCTCCCCCCCTGCGGCCGCGGGGAGGGGCGGGAGAAGGGGGAGGGGCGGGGGGAGGGGCCCCTGCTGGGAATTTTGGGAATTTTCGGGGGTTTTTTTTTGGGAATTTCGGGGGCTTGGATGTTCGGTCCTGTGGATTTGCGGGGTTTGTCCCAATCCCTGCGTTCCTGAACCCAAAAAATTCCCGGGATTTCGTCGCCGTCCCAAAATCCCAGCCCTGCTGGAATTCCCCGAATTCCTGAATTCCATCCCATTCCCTGGATCTCGGAATCCCCGAATTCCTGACTCCCTAAATTTCTGCATTTCTGAATCCCCAAATTCCTGAATTCCCAAATCCCTGCATCCCTGAACTCCCCGATTCCATCCCATTCCTTGGATCCTTGAATTCCTAAATCTCTGCATCCCTGAATCCCCAAATTCCTAAATTCCTGAGTCCCTGAATTTCTGCATTCCTGAATTCCCAAATCCCTGAATCCCCGAATTCCTAAATTCCTGCGTCCCTGAATTTCTGCATTCCTGAATTCCCAAATCCCTGAATCCCTAAATCCCCGGATTTCATCGCCGTCCCTAAATCCCAGCCCTCCTGGAATTCCTGAATTCCCAAATTCCTGAATTCCATGCCCTAAATCCCAGCCCCTAAATCCCTGAATTTCTGACTTCCCAAATCCCTGAATCCCCAAATCCCTGAATCCCCGAATCCCCGGATTCCCTGAATCCTTGAATTCCCGAATCCAACAGCCATCATGATGATGATGATGATGGTGATGACAATGATGACGATGATGATGATGATGATGACAATGATGACAATGATGATGAAGATGACCACCATGACAATGACGATGACCATGACAATGATGACGATGAAGAGGACAATGACAATGACGAAGATGATGACCATCACGACAATGATGATGACAATGATGACAATGATGATGAAGATGACCACCATGACAATGACGATGACCACGACGATGATGACGATGAAGACGACGATGACAATGATGAAGATGATGACCATCACGACAATGATGAAGACGACCATGACCATGATGACAATGACAATGATACGATGACAATGACAATGATGATGAAGATGACCATGACAATGATGATGACGATCGCAATGATGATGACAATGATGAAGACGACCATGACCATGATGACAATGACAATGACGATGAAGATGACCATGACAACGATGATGATGATGACCATGACCATGACAATGACCATGATGATGACGACGATTCAATGACAATGACAATGATCCGATGACAATGACAATGACGATGAAGATGACCATGACAACGATGATGATGATGACCATGACCATGACAATGACCATGATGATGACGACGATTCAATGACAATGACAATGACGATGAAGATGACCATGACAACGATGATGATGATGACCATCAGGACGATGATGACGATGACAATGATGACAATGACCATGACCATCACCATGACGATAATGATGATGATATGATGACAATGACAATGATGATGATGACCACAACAATTACCATGATGATGATGATGATGACCCCCACGACGATGATGATGACCATGACAATGATGACAATGACCATGACGATAATGACGATGATCATGACCATGATCATGGTGACAAAGATGACGATGACAATGATGATGATGACCGTGACAACAACCACGACAATGACAGTGATGGTGATAACAATGATCATGATCATGACCATCACCATGATGATGACCATGACAATGACCATGATGATTTGACAATGATGATAACGATGATGATGATGACCATGACCATGACAAGGACCATGACAATGACCATGATCATGCCAATGATGATGACCATGACAATGATCATGACCATGACCGTGATGATTTTGACAATGATGATAACAACGATGATGACCATGACAACGACCATGACAATGATCATGATGACCATGACCATGACAATGATGATGATGACGACTACGACCATGACAATGACCATGACGATGACCACGACAATGATGATAACGATGATGATGATGACCATGACCATGATGATGACCATGACCATGACAATGACCATGACAATGACAACGACCATGCCAATGATGATGACCATCCATGACCATGACCACGACAATGACAACGATGATGACCATCCATGACCATGACCATGACAATGACAATGATGATGACCATGACAATGACCACGACCATGATGACCATGACCATGACAATGATGATGATGACCATGACAATGACCATGACAATGACCATGAAAATGACAATGATGATGACCATTACAATGACCATGACCGTGATGGTGATGATGATGACCATGACCATGACAATGACCATGACAATGATGACCATGACAATGACCATGACAATGACAATGACGATGACCAGGACAATGACCACGACCATGACGATGATGATGATGACCATGACCATGACAATGACCATGATGATGACCATTACAATGACCATGACAATGATGATGATGACCATGACCACGACAATGACCATGACAATGACCATGATGATGACCATTACAATGACCATGACCATGATGATGATGACCATGACCATGACAATGACAATGACAATGACCACGACCCTGATGATGATGATGACCACCACCCCCGCCCTCACACCACCGTGCCCTCGCTGCCCTCCTCGGCGGTGACCGCGCTGCGAGCCCGGCTGTCCCCGGCCACGCTGGTGGGGTCATCGCTGAGCACCCCCTTGAGCAGCGCCCTCCACGAGCGCCTCACCTTGCCCAGGCCCCGCCCCATCACCAGGTAGATGATGGGATTGACGCAACCGTTGACGTAGGCCAACCCGGCCACCGCGGGGTCGGCGGCCTGGGCGCCGCGGAACGCCGCCGTGCCCGGCGTGCCGGCCGCCAGCACCAGCCCCACCACGTGGTAGGGCAACCAACAGACGAAGAAGCTGACGATGACCACCAGCACCGTCCTGGTGGCCCTCTGCGACCTCCCCAGGCCGCGCGCCCGGACGCGGCTCAAGAGGCGGCCGTAGCACCCGGAGATGACCACGAAGGGCCCCAGGAAGCCGCAGAGGAAGCGGACGACGGCGACGCTCACCTCGGTGCCGCGCCGGTGCGACCGCACGGCGCCGTAGGCCAGCACGCAGGTGGCCTTGTCCGAGAAGGGGTCGACTCGGACGGCGCGGAAGACGAAGGAGGGCACGGTCAGCAGCGCGGCCGCCGCCCAGGCGCCGGCGCAGGCCGCGGCGGCCAAGGCGGGCGTGCGGCGGTTGTGGCACCACACGGGCCGGGTGACCAGCGCGCAGCGGTCGGCGCTGATGGCCGTCAGCAGCAGGACGCTGGAGAACATGGCCAGCACGGTCAGCGAGGGCAGCACCTTGCAGGCCGCGGCGCCCAGGGGCCAGTGGTGGTCAGTGGTCAGCGGCAAGGCCAGGAAGGGCAGCGCCAGGCAGCTGAGGAGGTCGGCCAAGGCCAGGTGGGAGAACCAGACGCCGTTGACCGTGCGGCGGAGCTCGGCCGCCGTCACCCAGAGCACGGCGCCGTTGCCCAGCACGCCCAGCAGGAAGATGGCGGCGTAGAGGGCCAGCACCAGGCGGTGGCCCACCGGCACCTCGGCCGAGTCCAGGTCCTCGTAGAGGTCGCTCCAGGTGTCGTTCCAGGTGTCGCTCCAGGTGTCGTTCCAGGCGGCGTCCCAAGGGTACGGCAGGGTGGGCAGCGCGGCCATGGTGGGGGTGGGGACACCTGGGGAGGGGTGGGGGGGTGAGGAAAGGTGGTCGGGGTCCCCAAGGTGGGTTCTTCACCTGCCCAGGTGGTCCTGAGGACCCCAAGGTGGGTTCTTCACCTGCCCAGGTGGTCCTGAGCACCCCAAGGTGGGTTCTTCACCTGGCCAGGTGGTCCTGAGCACCCCAAGGTGGTTCTTCACCCAGCCAGGTGGTCCTGAGCACCCCAAGGTGGTTCTTCACCTGGTCAGGTGGTCCTGAAGACCCCAAAGTGGTTCTTCACCTGGCCAGGTGGTCCTGAGGACCCCAAGGTGGGTTCTTCACCTGTTTATGTGGTCAAGGACCCATGCAAAGGTGGGTTCTTCACCTGCCCAGGTGGTCCTGAGGACCCCAAGGTGGGTTCTTCACCTGCCCAGGTGGTTCTGAGGACACCAAGGTGGTTCTTCACCCGGCCAGGTGGTCAAGGACCTCCTAAAAGCCCCCCAACCCCACCTCACCAGGTGACCAAGGTGTTTTGGGGGACCTCCAGCCCCATTTTTGGGGTCCCCAATCCCATTTTTGGGTTCCCAGCTCCAATTTTGGGGTCCCCAGCCCCCTTTTTGGGGTCCCCAATCCCATTTTTGGGTTCCCAGCTCCAATTTTGGGGTCCCCAGCCCCCTTTTTGGGGTCCCCAATCCCATTTTTGGGTTCCCAGCTCCAATTTTGGGGTCCCCAGCCCCCTTTTTGGGGTCCCCAATCCCATTTTTGGGTTCCCAGCTCCAATTTTGGGGTCCCCAGCCCCCTTTTTGGGGTCCCCAATCCCATTTTTGGGTTCCCAGCTCCAATTTTGGGGTCCCCAGCCCCCTTTTTGGGGTCCCCAATCCCATTTTTGGGTTCCCAGCTCCAATTTTGGGGTCCCCAGCCCCCTTTTTGGGGTCCCCAATCCCATTTTTGGGTTCCCAGCTCCAATTTTGGGGTCCCCAGCCCCCTTTTTGGGGTCCCCAATCCCATTTTTGGGTTCCCAGCTCCAATTTTGGGGTCCCCAGCCCCCTTTTTGGGGTCCCCAATCCCATTTTTGGGTTCCCAGCTCCAATTTTGGGGTCCCCAGCCCCCTTTTTGGGGTCCCCAATCCCATTTTTGGGTTCCCAGCTCCAATTTTGGGGTCCCCAGCCCCCTTTTTGGGGTCCCCAATCCCATTTTTGGGTTCCCAGCTCCAATTTTGGGGTCCCCAGCCCCCTTTTTGGGGTCTTCTTCACCCAGCCAGGTGGTCCTGAGCACCCCAAGGTGGTTCTTCACCTGGTCAGGTGGTCCTGAAGACCCCAAAGTGGTTCTTCACCTGGCCAGGTGGTCCTGAGGACCCCAAGGTGGGTTCTTCACCTGTTTATGTGGTCAAGGACCCATGCAAAGGTGGGTTCTTCACCTGCCCAGGTGGTTCTGAGGACACCAAGGTGGTTCTTCACCCGGCCAGGTGGTCAAGGACCTCCTAAAAGCCCCCCAACCCCACCTCACCAGGTGACCAAGGTGTTTTGGGGGACCTCCAGCCCCATTTTTGGGGTCCCCAATCCATTATTGGGGTCCCCAGCCCCATTTTTGGGGTCCCCAGCTCCATTTTTGGGGTCTCCGTTCCATTTTCAGGGTTCCCAGCCCCGTTTTTGGGGGTCCCCTATCCCATTTTTGGGTTCCCAACTCAAATTTTGGGGTTTCTATCTCCATTTAAGGGTTTCCAGCCCCATTTTTGGGGTCCCCAATCCCATTTTTGGGTTCCCAGCTCCAATTTTGGGGTCCCCAGCCCCCTTTTTGGGGTCCCCAATCCCATTTTTGGGTTCCCAGCTCCAATTTTGGGGTCCCCAGCCCCCTTTTTGGGGTCCCCAATCCCATTTTTGGGTTCCCAGCTCCAATTTTGGGGTCCCCAGCCCCATTTCTGGGGTTCCCAGCCCCATTTTTGGGGTTCCCAGCTCCAATTTTGGGGTCTCCAACCCCATTTTTGGGGTCCCCACCCTCCTGCGTCCCCCTCCCCACCCCCGGATGTGGAATTGCCTCATCCTCCCCTCCCCCGCCCCTTCCCATGGCGCAAGAATTTGGGAGAGGAACTGGGGAGGGGGAGGGGCAGCTCCACCCTTCCTCCCTCCCAGGGGGGTGGGGACCCCAAAAATGGGTTTGGAGACCCCAAAAATGAGGTTGGGAACCCAAAAATGGGGTTGGAGACCCCAAAAATGAGGTTGGGAACCCAAAAATGGGGTGAGGAACCCAAAAATGGGGTTGGAGACCCCAAAAATGAGGTTGGGAACCCAAAAATGGGGTGAGGAACCCAAAAATGGGGTTGGAGACCCCAAAAATGAGGTTGGGAACCCAAAAATGGGGTTGGAGACCCCAAAAATGAGGTTGGGAACCCAAAAATGGGGTTGGAGACCCCAAAAATGGGGTGAGGACCCCAAAATGGGGTGGGGAACCCAAAAATGGGGTGAGGAACCCAAAAATGGGTTTGGAGACCCCAAAAATGGGGTGAGGAACCCAAAAAACGGGTGAGGAACCCAAAAATGGGGTGAGGACCCCAAAAATCGGGAACCCCCCAAAAATTTGGGGGGGGGGGTTTGGGACACCCGCACCCCAAAATTTGGGGCATTTTTTGGGGAAAAACCCCAAACTTTGGGGGGTTTTTGGCTGAAAAAAGCTCCGAATTCAGGGTTTTTTTTTGAGGAACCGCCCGAAAATTTGAGGTTTTTGGGGAGAATGAACTCGAGGCGAACCCCCAAAATTTTGGGGGGTCTGGGGATACTCTTACCCCAAAATTTTGGGCTTTTTGGGGGGCAAAACCTCAAAATTTGGGGTTTTTTTGGCGGAAAAAAGCTCCGAATTCAGGGGTTTTTTTTTGAGGAACTGCCCCAAAATTTGGGGTTTTTGGGGTGAATGAACTCGAGGTGAACCCCCAAAATTTTGGGGGGACTGGGGACATTCTTACCCCAAAATTTTGGGGGGACTGGGGATACTCTTACCCCAAAATCTTGGGCTTTTTTTGGGGGGGGGAACCTCAAAATTTGGGGGTTTTTTTTGATGAAAAAAGCTCCAAATTCGTTTTTTTTTGGACGAACCGCCCCAAAATTTGGGGTTTTTTGGATGAACCGCCCCAAAATTTGGGTTCTTTGGGGTGCAAAAGCTCGGAGACACCCCAAAATTAATGGGGACATCCCAAAATCAAGGACGAAGCCGGAGGAATTTTGGAACTTTTATTTGACAGAGACAAAATTGAGGAGGGGGGAACCCCAAAATCCCCTCGGGGGCAAATTTGGGGACCCCCCCCAGGTGAGATTTGGGGTTTTTTGGAGCCCCCCCAGGCAGATTTTGGGTTTTTTTGGGGCCCCCCAGGGGAGATTTGGGCTTTTTTGGGGTCCCCCAGTCCCAGTCACACCTGGGGGAAATTTTGGGGTCCCCCAGGGGGGGTTTGGGGGATTTTTGGGGCCCCCCCAGGTGAGATTTGGGTTTTTGGGCCCCCCCCCTGCGGATTTTGGGGTTTTTTGGGGCCCCCTCAGGTGACATTTGGGTTTTTTGGGGCTACCAACCCCATTTTTGGGGTCCCCACCCTCCTGCGTCCCCCTCCCCACCCCCGGATGTGGAATTGCCTCATCCTCCCCTCCCCCGCCCCTTCCCATGGCGCAAGAATTTGGGAGAGGAACTGGGGAGGGGGAGGGGCGGCTCCACCCTTCCTCCCTCCCAGGGGGGTGGGGACCCCAAAAATGGGTTTGGAGACCCCAAAAATGAGGTTGGGAACCCAAAAATGGGGTTGGAGACCCCAAAAATGGGGTGAGGAACCCAAAAATGGGGTGAGGAACCCAAAAAACGGGTGAGGAACCCAAAAATGGGTTTGGAGACCCCAAAAATGGGGTGAGGAACACAAAAATGGGGTGAGGACCCCAAAAATGGGGTGAGGAACCCAAAAATGGGTTTGGAGACCCCAAAAATGGGGTGAGGAACCCAAAATGGGGTGGGGAACCCAAAAATGGGGTTGGAGACCCCAAAAATGGGGTGAGGAACCCAAAAATGGGGTTGGAGACCCCAAAAATGAGGTTGGGAACCCAAAAATGGGGTGAGGAACCCAAAAAATGGGTGAGGAACCCAAAAATGGGTTTGGAGACCCCAAAAATGGGGTGAGGAACACAAAAATGGGGTGGGGACCCCAAAAATGGGGTGAGGACCCCAAAAATGGGGTTGGAGACCCCAAAAATGGGGTGAGGAACCCAAAAAATGGGGCTGGGACCCCAAGAATGGGTTGGGGACCCCAAAATGAGGCTGAGAACCCCAAAAATTGAGATGGAGAATGCAAAAAATGGGTTTGGAGACCCCAAAAATGGGGTGAGGACCCCAAAAAATGGGGTGGAGACCCCAAAAATGGGGTGGGACAACCAAAATGGGGTGGAGACCCCAAAAATGGGGTGGGACAACCAAAATGGGGTGGAGACCCCAAAAATTTGGGTTGAGACTCTCAAAAATGGGGTTGGTGACCTCCAAAAATGGGACTTAGACCCCTCAAAATCGGGTGGAGACCCCCAAAAATGGGGTGAGAAACCCAAAACTGGGACTGAGACCCCAAAAATGGGGTGGAGAACCCCAAAAATGGAACTGGAGATGCCCCAAAATTCAGTTTGGAGACCCCAAAAAAATGGGGTGGAGACCCCAAAAATGAGGCTGGACCCCCCCCCAAACTGGTCTGAAGTGGGAGGGGTCCCCTCAAAACCCCCCAAAAACCCCCCAAAAATGGGAATAAAGAACCCAAAAATGGGAATAAAGAGCCCAAAACCGAGGGGGAAACCCCAAAATTCGGGCTGGGACCACCCCAAAAATGAGGCTGAACCCCCCAGAATCGGTCTGGAGACCCCCCCAAACTGGTCTGAAGTGGGAGGGGTCCCCTCAAACCCCCCCGGGAGAACAAAACCCCCCAAAAAATCCCCCCAAAACCGCAAATAAAGAACCCAAAAATGGGAATAAAGAGCTCAAAAAAGCCCAAAATCGAGGCGAAACCCCCAAAATTCGGGCTGGGACCACCCCAAAAATGAGGCGGGGACCCCCCAAAATTGGTTTGGAGGGGGTGGGGTCCCCTTAACCCCCCCGGGACCCCCCAAAATCCGCCCCCGCCCCCCCCTCACCTGGAGCGGCCGCCGCGGTTTCAGCGGAACCCGCGGGAAGGGGAAATGAACCCGGGGGGGGCAGGAAATCCCAAAAAGGGGGGGCTGGGAGGGGCCGGGGGGGCNCAAACTGGTCTGAAGTGGGAGGGGTCCCATCAAACCCCCCCGGGAGAACAAAACCCCCCAAAAAATCCCCCCAAAAACCGCAAATAAAGAACCCAAAAATGGGAATAAAGAGCTCAAAAAAGCCCAAAACCGAGGCGAAACCCCCAAAATTCGGGATGGGACCACCCCAAAAATGAGGCGAGGACCCCCCAAAATTGGTTTGGAGGGGGTGGGGTCCCCTTAACCCCCCCGGGACCCCCCAAAATCCGCCCCCGCCCCCCCCTCACCTGGAGCGGCCGCCGCGGTTTCAGCGGAACCCGCGGGAAGGGGAAATGAACCCGGGGGGGGCAGGAAATCCTCCAGGCAGAGACAGCCCTGAAAGCTCCTCCGGAGACCCCAAAAAAAACCCCAAAATCCCCCCCAGAGCCAAGCAGTGGCGCCCAAGTGAGCTCAGGTGAACCCAGGTGTGCTCAGGTGAGTCAGTGCAGCAGTGACAGCCCCGAAAGATCTCCCAGAGACCCCAAAAAAACTCAAAAAGGCCCCCCCAGAGCCAAGCAGCGGCGCCCAAGTGAGCTCAGGTGAGCTCAGGTGTGCCCAGATGTGCTCAGGTGTGCCCAGGTGTGCCCAGGTGTGCCCAAGTGAGCCCAGGTGTGCCCAGGTGAGTCAGTTCAGCAGCTCCAGGCAGCGAAAGCCCCAAAAGATCCCCCAGAGACCCCAAAAAAACCCCAAAAAGGCCCCCCCAGAGCCAAGCAACAGCGCCCAGGTGAGCTCAGGTGTGCCCAGGTGAGCTCAGGTGAGTCAGTGCAGCAGCTACAGCCCTGAAACTCCCTCAGAGACCCCAAAAAGACCCCAGGAGTCCCCCCAAAAATCTGCCCCAGAGCCAAGCAGCGGCGCCCAGGTGTGCCCAGGTGTGCTCAGGTGAGTCAGTGCAGCAGCGACAGCCCTGAAACTCCCTCAGAGACCCCAAAAAGACCCCAGGAGTCCCCCCAAAAATCTGCCCCAGAGCCAAGCAGCGGCGCCCAGGTGTGCCCAGGTGTGCCCAGGTGAGCTCAGGTGTGCCCAGGTGTGCCCAGGTGTGCACAGGTGAGTCAGTGCAGCAGCTCCAGGCAGAGACAGCCCTGAAAGCTCCTCCGGAGACCCCAAAAAAAACCCCAAAATCCCCCCCAGAGCCAAGCAGTGGCGCCCAAGTGAGCTCAGGTGAACCCAGGTGTGCTCAGGTGAGTCAGTGCAGCAGTGACAGCCCCGAAAGATCTCCCAGAGACCCCAAAAAAACTCAAAAAGGCCCCCCCAGAGCCAAGCAGCGGCGCCCAAGTGAGCTCAGGTGAGCTCAGGTGTGCCCAGATGTGCTCAGGTGTGCCCAGGTGTGCCCAGGTGTGCCCAAGTGAGCCCAGGTGTGCCCAGGTGAGTCAGTTCAGCAGCTCCAGGCAGCGAAAGCCCCAAAAGATCCCCCAGAGACCCCAAAAAAACCCCAAAAAGGCCCCCCCAGAGCCAAGCAGCAGCGCCCAGGTGAGCTCAGGTGTGCCCAGGTGTGCCAGGTGAGCCCAGGTGAGTCAGTGCAGCAGCGACAGCCCTGAAAGTCCCTCAGAGACCCCAAAAAGACCCCGAGAGTCCCCCAAAAATCTGCCCCAGAGCCAAGGAGCAGCGCCCAGGTGTGCCCAGGTGAGCTCAGGTGAGTCAGTGCAGCAGCGACAGCCCCGAAAGATCCCCAAGGATCCCCAAAAAAACCCAAAAAGGCCCCCCCAGAGCCAAGCAGCCGTGTCCAGGTGTGCTCAGGTGTGCCCAGGTGAGCTAAGAAGAACCCAGGAGTCCCCCCAAAAATCCCCCCCAGAGCCAAGCAGCAGTGCCCAGGTGTGCCCAGGTGAGCCCAGGTGTGCCCAGGTGTGCCCAGGTGTGCCAGGTGAGCCAGGTGAGCCCAGGTGAGCTCAGGTGAGTCAGTGCAGCAGCGACAGCCCCAAAAGACCCCCCAGAGACCCCAAAAAAACCCCAAAAAGGCCCCCCCACAGCCAAGCAGCAGCACCCAGGTGTGCCCAGGTGTGCCCAGATCAGGAATTTGGGGGCTCCCAAGGGGAATTTTGGGGTTTTTGGGGGGTCCCAAGGGTGTTTTTGGGGTGAATTTGGGGATTTTTGGGGTCCCAGGAGGATTTATTGGGGTCCCAGAGGAGATTTTGGGGTCCCAGGGCATTTTTAGGGGTTTTTTGGGCTCCTGGGGCTGGTTTTGAGTTGATTTGTGGGTTTTTTGAAGTGTTTTTGGGGTGGTTTTGGGGTTTTTGGGGGTCCCGGGGGTGATTTTGGGGATTTTTTTGGGGTGAATTTGGGGATGTTCAGAGGGATTTTGGGGTCCCAGAGCTGTTTCTAGGGGGATTTTTTGGGGTTTTTGAAGCGGTTTTTGGGGTTTTTTGAGTGAATTTTGGTGGTTTTGGGGTGAATTTGGGGATTTTTGGGGTGAATTTTGGTGGTTTTGGGGTGAATTTGGGGATTTTTAGGGTGAATTGCGGTGGTTTTGGGTGAATTCTGCTGGTTTTTGGGGTGAATTTTGGTGGTTTTGGGGTGAATTTCACTGTTTTTTGGTAAATTTTGCTGGGTTTTGGGGTGAATTTGGGGATTTTTTGGGGTGACTTTTGTTGGTTTCGGGGGATTTGGGCATTTTTTTGGTTTTTGGGTGAATTTTGGGGCGTTTGGGGTCAGCGTGGGGGAGGGGAGCTCTTACGGAAACGAACCCTCTGGAAATCCGAGATCTCCACCCCCGGCCCTGCTGGGAACGGCACCAGTAAGGACCAGTATAAACCAGTA
>NW_024502071.1:0-684 GCF_017590055.1 Onychostruthus taczanowskii
AAAAAAAAAAAAAAAAAGCTCTCTTAACTTATTCTGCTATTTTCTAAATTAAATTCCTGTTCTTTGGTTAGAAGATACTTTTATTTTAAAAACTTATCATATGTTTCAAATTATAAAATAAGAAAATACCACAATCAAAATAACATATCAAACCATTTAAATGAAATATTTTTAGCTGATGAGAGTTTTTTTTTCTTGGTTGGTTGGTTTTCCCCTCTCTTTTGAGACTTTAACTCTGGATTCACAGAAAATGAGGAAAAAAAAAAACCACCTGAAATCTCAAAAATGCTTGCATGATGGGAAAAGGCCGTGATTAGAATTTAATAGGGCAATCAGCATTATGATCACATCTTAAAAAGTAAATGCTGTTTTTTCTAATATTTAAAACAAGAACATGAAAACTGCATAACTGGGAGCAGCTGACTTAAGTTGGCCTTACTCTCCTAATATCCCAGGGACTTTAAGCAAATTACAACAACAGAAGATCAAGGGGATCTTTCTGTGATATTATAAGCATGCTGTTCCACAAATGTCAACAATCAACTCAGTACTACTAAAGCATGAAAAAGTAAAACATTATTTTGGGAGAGCATAGGCTTTCTTTTCAAAAGAAAGCCAACAAACATTATTCAGTATTAAAAGTACTTTTTTGAAATTATTACTGCATGTTGTCAAAAGAAGGAT
>NW_024502072.1:0-684 GCF_017590055.1 Onychostruthus taczanowskii
GGGTGCCCCCCCCACCCCACGCTGCAGCGCGCCCGCACTGCGCATGCGCGCGGCGCTAGGACCCCGCGGAGCCTTTCCCGCCACGGCAGGGGGGGGGCCATGAATGGGGGCCCGTGGGAGCCGCGGGGGAACCACGTGACTCCCGGCAGCCAATCAGCGCGGGGGTGACGTAGCTCGTGGCTCCCTTTTCTGCCCCGGGATGGTTTTTTTTACCTTTTTTGCCCCAAACCCGGGGTTTTTTGGGGCGGGAGGTTTTTTGGGGAGCGCAAAGGGGGCGGATGAAGCGAGGCCGAGCCCGGGGGTCGCGGAGCAAAGCGGGGGCGCCTCAGGTGAGTGCCGGGGGGGGGGCGGCCTCACCCTGCCCCCCCCACAGCGGCGGGGAGGCGGGGGGAGGTCACGTGACGGCGGCGCGCCGTCAATCACGCTTTCTCCCGCCCTCTTTTCGGAGCCTCGACCAATGGGGAGGCGAGGCGAGGGTGATTGGCAGCGGGGCGGGCGCGGCTTTGTGCGCGCGGCGGGGGCGGCGGTTTGGGGCGAAAAGCGCCATGTTTGGGTGTTCGCGCGGGGGCGGCGGCGGGCGCGGCCCCAAGTGCTGTGTCACGGTGGCGGTGGCGAGCCCCGGGGAGGGGGGAAGGGAAGCGGACGCCACACGGAGCCGCCCGTGTCCTGCGAGCCCGGGGGAGG
>NW_024502073.1:0-622 GCF_017590055.1 Onychostruthus taczanowskii
CCTGAAGCCGCCCCCTCCCCATTCCTGCCCCGGTGGGGGGGGGTTCGGGATCAGCAATTTTGGGGTCAGGGGATTTTTGGTCTCCCTGGAGCCGTTCCTGTCCCAAGGTGGATTTTGGGATCGGGGCATTTTGGGGTCAGGACATTTTTGCTCTCCCTGAAGCCGCCCCCTCCCCATTCCTGTCGTTTGGGACGGTTTGGGATCAGGGGATTTTGGGGTCAGGGCATTTTGGGGTCAGGGCATTTTGGGGTCAGGGCATTTTGGGTCTCCCTGGAACCGTTCCTGTCCCAAGGGCGGGTTTTGGTTTAGGGTTAGGGATTGGGGGATTTTGGGGCCAGGGCATTTTGGGATTGGGGCATTTTGGAGTCAGGGCATTTTGGGATTGGGCATTTTGGGGCCAGGGCATTTTGGGATTGGGGGATTTTGGGGCCAGGGCATTTTGGGATTGGGGGATTTTGGGGCCAGGGCATTTTGGGATTGGGGGATTTTGGGGCCAGGGCATTTTGGGATTGGGGATTTTGGGGTTGGGGCATTTTTGCTCCCCCTGAAGCCGCCCCCTCCCGGTTCCTGTCCCGGGGGGGATTCGGAATTGGGGATTTTGGGATCGGGGGATTTTGGGGTC
>NW_024502074.1:0-684 GCF_017590055.1 Onychostruthus taczanowskii
TTTGGGGGGGATTTGGGGTTTTTTGGGACTCACGGGGGCTCCGTCGGATCCCGGCATTCCCGGCAGCCCCGGCTTCCCCTGCGGGCCCTGCGGAGAAATTTGGGGTCACCCTCGGCCGAAAACACCCCGAAATCATCCGAAATCAGCCCAAAATCACACAAAACCACCTCAAAAACACCCCGAAATCGTCCGAAATCAGCCCAAAATCAGCCCAAAATCACCCAAAACCACCCCAAAATCACCCAAAAACACCCCAAAATCATCCAAAATCAGCCCAAAATCAGCTCAAAATCACCCCAAAACCACCCCAAAAACACCCCAAAACACCCAAAAATCATCCAAAATCAGCCCAAAATCAGCTCAAAATCACCCCAAAACCACCCCAAAAACACCCCAAAACACCCAAAAATCATCCAAAATCAGCCCAAAATCAGCTCAAAATCACCCCAAAACCACCCCAAAAACACCCCAAAACACCCAAAAATCATCCAAAATCAGCCCAAAATCAGCTCAAAATCACCCCAAAACCACCCCAAAAACACCCCAAAACACCCAAAAATCATCCAAAATCAGCCCAAAATCAGCTCAAAATCACCCAAAACCACCCCAAAATCACCCAAAACCACCTCAAACCACCCCACAATCATCCAAAACCATCTCAAAATCACACTGAAATCATCCAAA
>NW_024502075.1:0-683 GCF_017590055.1 Onychostruthus taczanowskii
CATTAGCATCTCATTAGCATCTCATTATCCCCTCGGGCCCGGCAGGTGGGGAAGCGGCAGCGGCGGAGGCTCGGCCGCCATGCAGCCCCCCCCCCGCGCCCCCCCCGCGCTGCTGCCGGGGCTGCTGCTGCTCTGGGCCGCCGGACACGGTCAGTGCGACCCCTCCCCAAATTCCCTGAGCCCCCAAAAAGCCCCCAGACCCAAAAAAAACCCGGCCTTGAAAACCCCCCTAAAATCGGCCAAAAAAATCCAAAAAAAATCCTAAAAAAATCGCTAAAAAATCCTGATCCCACTTGCGACCCCTCCCCAAATTCCCTGAGCCCCCAAAAAGCCCCCAGACCCAAAAAAAACCCGGCCTTGAAAACCCCCCCTAAAATCGGCAAAAAAAATCCCCAAAAAAATCCTAAAAAAAGCCAAAAAAATCCTGATCCCACTTGCGACCCCTCCCCAAATTCCCTGAGCCCCCAAAAAGCCCCCAGACCCAAAAAAAACCCGGCCTTGAAAACCCACCCAAAAAATCGGCAAAAAAAACCTAAAAAAATCAAAGGGAAAAACAGGCAAGACTAAGCTCAGAGACTCTTGGATCAAAAAAAAAAAAAAAAAAAATCCAAAAAAAAGTTCAAAAAAAATCCAAAAAAAATCCCCTAAAATCGGCCAAAAAAATCCAAAAAAAATCCTAAAAA
>NW_024502076.1:0-683 GCF_017590055.1 Onychostruthus taczanowskii
GAACGACCCGCGAGCCCCAACATGGCGGCGCCGACTGAGCCCCGCGTCCCGCCCGCCCCTCACGGCCCCCGCGGGGCGGGGCCGTCGGGCCGCGCGTCACCGCCGCACCGCGCTCCCATTGGTTACTCCGCGGAGAGGCGCCGCGTGAATTCGCGCTCTCATTGGTCACACCCATGCGGCGCCCGCTCTGCGCCTCGTCGCGATTGGGTCGTGGATCTGTCCGTCAAAACGCACTGCGGTCTGATAGGGCGGCGTGTGGGAAGGGGCGTGTCCCGAGCGAAGGTCAGCGGAAGTGGCGGCGCACGTGTCCCGCGCTTGTCCTTGGGCGGGCGCCGTGACCGCGGCCGAGGCCGCACCGGGCCCGCACCGGGCCCTCCTCCAGCCCGTGCGCCTTTTTGCTCCGCCCCGCGTCACGGCACCGCCCCGAGGGGCCGCCTCTCGCCGGGCCCGTGTCCGCCTCACGGCCCCGGTGTCGCTGTAATGCCCCCGGGGCCGCCCGGTGCACCGGGCCTGCCTTCTCCCCCAGGCGCGAACCGCAGCCCGTCGGTCCCACCGGGATCTGGGGAGCACCGCACCATTTCTCCCGTGCCCGCCAAGGGATGGGATCCCCCCTCTTCCCCAGCTGAGGGGAACCTGCCCCGCTGAGCACTTGTCCCACTGGGGGGGGGATCCCACCCTGCTGA
>NW_024502077.1:0-683 GCF_017590055.1 Onychostruthus taczanowskii
GGGGGAGCGGGGCTGGGCGGGACCGGGTGCGGGGACACCGGGACTGGCCGGTACCGGGGTTCTGGGGACACCGGGGGAGCGGGGCTGGACGGGACCGGGATCGGTCCCGGTGCTGCCGGTACCGGGTCTCAGGATCCCGGTGCTGTTGGTACTGGGTCTCAGGGTCCCGGTGCTGCCGGTACCGGGTCTCAGGATCCCGGTGCTGCCGGTACCGGGTCCCGGTGCTGCTGGTTCCGGGTCCCGGTGCTGCCGGTACCGGGTCTCAGGGTCCCGGTGCTGTCGGTGGGTCGGTACCGGGTCTCAGGGTCCCGGTGCTGTCTCAGGGTCCCGGTGCTGTCTCAGGGTCCCGGTGCTGTCGGTACCGGGCTGTCCCTCCCGCAGTGCCGGGACCGGGACGCTCTTGAGGCGGTTCTGCGGCGCTGGGAGCGGGCGGTGCCGGGCCCGGGGGCGGTACCGGAGACAGAACCGGGCCCGGGGGCGGTACCGGAGGCCGAAGCGGGGCCGGTACCGGGGCCCCCGGGCTGGGACCGGCGGCTGCGGCGGCGCCTCGGGGCCCGTTACGAGTCCCGGGCGGCGGTGGCGGATTGGGAGCTGCGGATGGCGCTGCACCCGCGGGGGGTAACGGCGGCACCGGGGACACCGGCGGGACACCGGGAGAACAACGGGGGACAGCGGGGATACCG
>NW_024502078.1:0-683 GCF_017590055.1 Onychostruthus taczanowskii
GCTCACAAGGTGAGGCCACGCCCTCAAGATATGCAGGCCACGCCCACAACGGGAGACCATGCCCCCAAATTGGAAGGCCACGCCCACAAGGTGAGGCCACGCCCTCAAACTATGCAGGCCACGCCCACAAGGTGAGACCACAACCCAAAATCGGCAGGCCACGCCCACAAGGTGAGACCACACCCTCAAAATATGCAGGCCATGCCCACAAAGAGAGGCCACACCCCAAACTCGGCAGGCCACGCCCACAAGGGGAGACCACGCCCTCAAAGTCTGCAGGCCACGCCCACAATGTGAGGCCACACCCCAAAATCGGCAGGCCACGCCCACAATGTGAGACCACACCCCAAAATCCACAAGTCACGCCCACAAAGTGAGGCCACGCCTCAAAGTCAACAGGCCATGCCCACAAGGTGAGGCCACACCCATAATTATGAGGCCACGCCCACATTTCACACAGATCTGCTCCATGCAAAGCCACTCCCAAGGCCCCGCCCCCAACACGAGGCCACGCCCCCTTTTCAATATTTTCACGAGGCCACGCCCCCTTCTCAAAGATTGCCCTCCCATCCGAAGCCCCTCCCCCAATTGGAGGCTCCTCCCCCAACTCAAAGCCCCTCCCCCAATTTTAAGCCCTGCCCCCATTTCAGGAGCCCCTCCCTTAAACTGAGGCCACGCCCCCA
>NW_024502079.1:0-677 GCF_017590055.1 Onychostruthus taczanowskii
AAAATGGGAAATAAATTCAAATTTCTGCCCTGGGTCACAGGGGAAAAAATGGGAAATAAATCCAAAATTCTGACTGGATTACAGGGGGAAAATGGGGAATAAATTGAAATTTCTGACTGGGTCACAGGGGAAAAAATGGGAAACAATTCAAATTTCTGCCCTGGATTCCAGAGGAAAAAAAGGGAAATAAATTCAAATTTCTGGCTGGATTCCAGAGGAATTGATGCTTTCAGATTATTATTTCAATTTTAAGGAGTATTTAAAGGTTTGGGATTGTTTAAATTGCTGGTTTTACTGAAAAAGTCTGAAATTCCTGAAATTCCCACTGAAAATCCGAAATTGTTCATTAAATTCCCACTGAAAATCTGAAATTCTGAGTGAAATTCTTCATTAAATTCTGAAATTCTTTGCAGAAATTCCTATTTTTAATTTTTTCCCTGGATTTTCAGCTGGATTCCCTCACAAACTCCACCTGACAAATTCCCACTTTGGGAATTTTTAAATTCATTTTCTAACTTTATTTTTAATTTTTTCCCTGGATTTTCAGCTGGATTCCCTCATAAACTCTACCTGACAAATTCCCGTTTTGGGAATTTTTAAATTCATTTTCTAACTTTATTTTTAATTTTTTCCCTGGATTTTCAGCTGGATTCCCTCACAAACTCCACCTGACAAAT
>NW_024502079.1:4640-5446 GCF_017590055.1 Onychostruthus taczanowskii
GCCAGGTAAGGGCAGGGAAGGAAATCGCTGCTCTGTGTGGAGGGAGGAGCTGCTTTGGGTGATTTTGGGGCTTGGGAGGTGGCGAGCCAGAAAGTTGGATTTGGGGGAATTTTGGGCTTTCTCCAGCCTCGAAAATGCCAGGATCTGGGGACAACTTTGGTATTTTAAGGCCCTGGAAGTGCCCAAAAATTCCAGCATTTTCAGGAGCTGCTCCATCCCTGGAAACCCCAAAACCTCCAGGATCTGTCTAAACTCCCGCTTAAAAATAAAGCCGCAAAAGCCACGTTCAGCGCTCTGAAATCCTTGATAAAACCATTTCCTGTCATGGACCCAAGAAATCCCGAGCGGGCAGCGCAGCCCGGGCACCACCGAGTCTCTTTTTCCCTTTTTTGCGCTGATTTCTCCTCTTTTCCCCTCACACCCGGACTCGGCAGCAGATGCTGAGGAGTATTTTTATGACCGTTTTATTCCTATTAAACCTTAAAAACAAGCTTTTCACAACCATTTCCTCTCATGGATCAAGAAACCGCGAGCAGCGCGGGCACCACCGAGTCTCTTTTTCCCTTTTTTTTGCGCTGATTTCGCCGCTTTTCCCCTCAGACCCGGACTCGGCAGCGGATGCTGCGTGTAGTTTTATAACCATTTTATTCCTACTAAACTTTTCAAACCCAGTTTTTCACAACCATTTCCTCTCATGGATCAAGAAACCGCGAGCAGCCCGGGCACCACCGAGTCTCTTTTCCCCTTTTTTGCGCTGATTTCTCCGCTTTTCTCCTCAGACCCGGACTCGGCAGCAGATGCAGAGG
>NW_024502080.1:0-683 GCF_017590055.1 Onychostruthus taczanowskii
GGTCGGGGGGGCGGGGGCGGCGCCGGTCGCGGTTAATTAGCGATGCTAATGAAGGCGGGGGCGCTAATTAGGGGTTAATTAGGGCGCGGGGGGCTGATTTGGGTCGTTAATTAAGCGATAAAGAGGGCGGGCAATCGGTGATTAATCGGGCGCGTTAATTCGCCGCTAATGATGGGTGGGGGGGCTAATTACGCTAATTATCGCTAATTAGACGTTAATTAGGGGTTAATTAGGGCTAATTGGGGTTAATTAGGGCTAATTGGGGTTAATTGTGGCTAACCATGGGGGCGAGACTCATTAATTAATTGCAATAATTGAGGACAATTAGTTACATGACATCATTAGTTAAGTTAGTTATGTAATTAATTATACTAATTACATTAATTAGAGGTAATCTGAAGCGCCGGGGGGTTAATTAAGCCGCTGCTCATTAATTAGTAGCGTTAATTAAGATAATTAGAGCCGCTCTGAGGTTCTGGCTGGTTCATTACGGCGCCATTGATGGATTTATTAATTAATTAGCGGGTTAATTAGCGGGCTAATGAGGCTAATCAGCGCTAATTGCGTTAATTGCAGCATGCCCAAGCGCCGCGTGAGCTTCGAGGAGCCCCCGGGGGAGGGGGAGGGGCCCGAGGGCCCGCCCCGGAAACGGGTGAGGGGCGGGGCCAGAGGGGCGGGGCCAA
>NW_024502081.1:0-21756 GCF_017590055.1 Onychostruthus taczanowskii
CGTACCTAAAGGCCAGCCGCCGCTGCACCCCTCTCATGAAGTAATAGTGTATTTTTATGGTTTTATTATTTTTTATATTTCTACACAACATATAGCCTGAATAAAATTACAGTGGATTTGAGGGTGAAGCGTATGTAAATATATGTGTTACATATGTCATTACTTATGACAATGACCCAGAAGAGTTCCAGTCAAAGGCTTTGTCTATTCTCTGAGCTAGAAAATGTTACTATAAGATATAGCAGTGAAACGAAAACATCAAATGTGTAACTGTAGTGTTTATGACTCATTATGTCACATCCATGTATCTGTAGAAAACAATGTGAATGTATTAACTTATATGACAACAACAAAAAAAAAAAGATAATTTAAAAATCAGGATTCTCTTTCAGCACTGTTGTCATCTTAATGAATTTCTCCATGACAAATTTGGTTTTCCATACATATATTTCACACTTACACTTCCATAATGTAACTGTTACAAGATAAAATCTATTTATGTCTATTTTATGTGTTTTCTGTTCAGGAAATCAAACAAGTAATTTTTAAGAAGTATATGCTTGTTATCTTTCATTATGGAAAAATGTTATCTGTTATCTTTGAGATATTGTATGTCTGGAAGAGTTTACTTAGAAATTTAAATGTTATTCTATTTTTGTGGGTTTGTGCTATTACCATTGTGCATCATATATGTAGTTATAATAACAAAGAATAAAAAAGATGATCCTAAAAACTTTTTTTTTGTCAGCAGCAGTAAATTGACTTTCTTAATAATATAGACAAATTTGAGAGAACAGGTACTGCTTAATTTTGCTTCAAAACCAAGTTTTTTATTATTAAATTTTGACACATGATTTTGACCTGCATGTCAAAGAAAAAAACAAAATCCTCTGCTGTCCATGATATTTTGTAGTCTTCTTCATCTCTCAATCCAAGACAAATATACTGTTAAAAAAATTCAGAGCTAATTATAAAAAAATTTTCAAGAAATATAATTAAAGGGAACTATAGAAATCCTTGTATTTCTTCTTTTTGACCATTTGCACATAACTGTGCTTTACTGTTGTTTTTTTTAATATATCTCAAATCTTAATATTTTTAAACAATTTTCAAAAAGGAGATTGACATCTATTTGCCAATTGCCTTGCCCTCAGGGCATATTGAGTCCACCTAAGACCTCAAAATTTTAAAAAGCATTTAGAGGACAAAATAATATTTTTTTTCTTTATGGTTAAACTATACCCTGATGGGAGTTTTTCAATACTTTTTAAATGTGTTTCTTATAATTTCTAAATCAGTTTTGTTGTTTCCCATTAGTAGAACTTTTTAAGGAAAGATTAAACCTGCATAGATGGATTATAGAAAATCCACACAGAAGTATATCTTGTTCTTCTACACCCAAGAATAATGAGCCATCATGTCTGATCTCAAGGATATTCACTTTTCTCAGTTCATGTCTGTAATTTCTTAAAAAAAAAGCATCAGAACTTTGTTCCATCCTTTTGTTGCAATGCATATAATTAGTTTATTAAATATATAGGCTGTGAATAGCATTGGACAGGAGATGAAATTGAAGAACAGTGGCTAGCTGCATAAGAGTAAAGATATGGATTTGATAGAAAGTTTTGTGCAAGAGCAACATGAGGATATGACTTCAAGTGAGTTATGAATCTATTTTAACAGCCATGTGTAAAGGGAGAAGACAGCTGTGTGAAAGACAAGAACAGGATTAAAATTTTGATTAGTGCTTGCAAAAAGGGAGACGGCTTCTGCAATGATACAAATACCCAGATGCATCTCTCTCGTCTTAGAGTTGTCATATAAGAAAGTTGATATCTTGAGATATGATATAGGCCAAAGAAATTGTTACTATTAACCCTTGTTGGTGAAGAAGGCTTTTCTGTGGAGTAAGACCAGCACAGAAATACAAAGAGTGAATTATATGGAGAAGTTTTCCCTGAGGCAGTTTGCAGTATTACACAAGATTATGTGCCTCCTCAGCAGGTTCACTGACAGCACAAAGCTGGGAGGAGGGCCCAATACCCCAGAGGGCTGTGCAGCCCTTCAGAAGGACCTCGGCAGGTTGGGGAGCTGGGCAGAGGAGAACTGACTGAAATTTATCAAAGGCACGTGCAGGGTCCTGCACCTGGGCAGGAAAAACCCCTGCACCAGCACAGGCTGGGGGCTGGGCTGCTGGAAAGCAGCTCTGTGGAGAAGGACCTGGGGGTCCTGGTGGACAACAAGCTGTCCAAGAGCCAGCAGTGCCCTGTGGCCAAGAAGGCCAGTGGTGTCCTGGGATGGATTAGGAAGGGCATTGCCAGCACGTCGAGGGAGGTGATCCTGCCCCTCTACTCAGCCCTGGTGAGGCACATCTGGAGAGCTGGGTCCCGTTCTGGGATTCTCAGTACAAGAGACACATGGAATTCCAGGTCCAGAGGAGGGCTACAAAGGTAATTAAGGGACTGAAACATCTCTTTTACAAGGAAAAACTTAGAGATTTTGGTCTTTTCAGCCTCAAGAAGGGACCTCATCAATGTCTATCAGTATTTAAAGGGAGGGTGCCAAGAGGATGGAGCCAGGCTCTTCTCAGTGGGGCTGAGCGATAGGACAAGAGGCAACAGGCAGAAACTGATGCACAGGAAATTCCACCTAAATATGAGAAAGAACTTTACCATGTTGGTGACCAAGTACTAAAAAAAGATGTCCAGACTGATTGTGGAGTCTCCCTCATTGAAGATTTTCAAGAGCCACCTGAATGGGACCCTGTGCCAGGTGCTCTCAGACAACCGTGCTTGAGCAGAGAGGTTGGACCCTGTCTGGTCCCCTTCCAATCTTACTCAGTCTGTGATTCTGATATTTTTATGCTCTAATTTTGGAACTCACTTCTGAGTCTGCAATATGTTTAGTGGATCTTGAGGAGAATCTAAACACATACTTTGGAAGAGAGATATACAATGGGCTAGAAGCCAACCATATGAGTCCAGGAAAGACTGGGAAGAGGAAGACAGAGGATGTATAACGTTTCCTTTTCCTTCCTTAGGTACTTCAGAAGCAATCTGAGCTTTATGAACTCTCAATATTATCTCTCCAAATGAGCAAATCCAATGATTTATTCTAAAAATGGTTATCTTCTTTGGCTTGACAGGTTATTGTTAAAATAACTCTTCCACAGAAGTGCACTGTATCAAACTCCAGAAGTATAAGCAACAAATTACACAAAGCCACTGTATTTTGTTGACTGTAGTGTCATTTTTTAAATTTCTCTGTCTTTAGGGCACATAGTTTCACTTCTGATGTGCTGTTGAAGAAGACAGACTCCTACAACTATCATCATAGTTGTCATCCTGACTTAAAATATCTGGAACAATATTTCTGGAACTAATTACCTTGCCACGCTTTATAAAATACTTGAAAGATGTGTTTTATATTCATAAATATTCCTTTTAATAATAAACTGAAAGCTAATCTGTATGCAGTGAGTCTTTGAAGGTAAGAAGTAACTAATGCCATATCCTTTGAGACACATCAGACTTTTCTCATGTCATAAAAGAAATAGTTGCCTGGGCTATTCAATTCCCGTAGTCTTTTAATATGCTCACAGCTACAGAATCAGGCTGAGACTGATTGTCTTCTTTTGTAACTTGTTAGCATAATATTGATTTTAGTGTAGAATTTTTAATGTGTGCGTAAAGATTATGTTTTTGTTTGTAATGTTTAATAACTATGTCTTCTTACATTTGCAACAATATTTTTGCTCTGCCAATGAATATTGCAGTGTTGTGCATAAACATTTATTATTCCATAGCTGAAATAGCAAAAAGTGAAAATAATAAAACCAAGCACCGTATATAGGAGTATCTTTTACACATTTGTTTTTCAAAATTATACATGACTTTTTATTTTCCTGTTGGATAAAGGATGCAAGAGGGTATCCTGAAATCTGCCCAAGAAATCACATCAAACTGCAAATTACAGCTACTGTGAGCCTCAAGCATTTTTGTAAATGTCAGAAGAGTCTGTGCTTCTAGGTTGAAGAAACACTCTGCACCATGGCCTGGAATCAGTATGGGATTTCCTTTTGCTTTTAGAGGCATGGAGGCAGCAGATAAAGGAAAGTAAACATGAGAGATTATGAGTATTTGATGTTTCTGCGACCCAGGATAATAATGAAGGAATTGGTGGGATACAGGGACTTCTGAGACCAGGCTGACTAGAGAAGAATTTTGAACATTCCTCCCACTCACAAGCATATCTGCATACATTAATAATGGAGCATGTTTATGTTTCAGTAGAAAAAGAAAACATAACAGGCAAAGGAAATAAGAATATGTTTAAAAAATTGTTTATTTTGCTGTTTTATAAGTATTAAACAAAAAATTGAAGACTTTTTAAATATCAGAGTCAAAGCCAAAATCACACATTTAATTAATTTTCCTTATAAGAAGTTGATGTGGCACAATCTTAAGCATTTCAATAACTACTTTCATTATTCCACATACATGTTCCACTAAATCATAAATTCCTGTTATAAGCACTGCCTAAGTTCTCTAGCATTTATTCCATGATCAGAAATTCAGTTTTATTTTGGCTTCCCCATTCAACATGTCTTTCATAACTGAACCATCATCTAAATTCTATTTAGATTTCTAATCTATTAGATTAATTCTGTCAGTTATACAATAGGATTTTATGGCACTCATCAGAGCAATTGATGATGGGATTCACACGCAGCTCTGTATTTCCCAGCATCCATGGGATATGAAGACGCTTTTATCCTTGTTGGGGGTTTGGAAAGGAATCACAGAAAAATAAAGCATGCTTTCCAAGAAGAGAATCCTTAGCCAACCACCTTGAAAAGTTTATTGTTGGTGTGCATCCTTAATTTTCTGCATTGAGAAAGACACAGCTGACACTTGTTTCACAGTGAGCACTCTTGATCCAAAGGCAGTGTGACCACATGACACCTGAACTCTAGATCCTTTGCAGCTTCATGGCATAGCACAGTCAGCACCTGGACTCTTGGAAAATGCAGCTGGAAAGCTTAAGAAAGACTATCTGACTATTTGAACTAAGATTTTTCAGGTAATCAGAAGTCTCAAGTTGGCTGGAATTCTCTCTTGCACACAAGTATGCACATGTAGATTCTGACCTAAGCTGCGGGCAAGCTGGCCCTAACTTACTGCCTCTGGATACAGGGCGCTGACAGAATACACATCAATGACTTTCCAAAATTAACTGCAAATTTGGGTGACTCGTATCTGTATTTGAAGTCTCACATTTCAGTTCGCTTTAGGCACTCGCTGAAAAAAATACACATTAAAGTACCAAGAATCTCCAGCCAGCCTTGCTGGAGCTCACACTAGTAAACACACACAGGTAGTAGCACTGCTGAAGTATCACTGCTCAGTCCTGGGGAAAGAGTGAAAAGCTTTGTAATGAAAACATTCTGGAACTCAACCTAAATGCCTGTCTTAGCTCTCTGCAGGGAGACAGCTGGTCACACTGACATGGCAACACATTTCACATTCATTTCTGTGTGAACACACTGCTGCGACAGCCTTCAGACACAGATCCTTGAAGGCTGGATCTGGCAACAGGCACTTAGTTGAGGCTGCTGTTGTCAAATAGCCCAGGTTTGTATGCTGCTGGCTGTGAAATCCCAGCTGGCTTCTGCTGTGTGAGTTCCCAGCTTTATATGCTGCTATGAAATGATGGATTTTTTTCACAGGAATGCCACAGATTCACAGCTAGTTATAATTTCATTAGTACATGTGATCTACAGATGATATCCATTTATGTGGCACCTTCCCCCTATATTTTTGATTCATTAAAAAAATTAAAGAATAATCATAAACATAAATTCACTGGTGGTTTACCTCCACTGTAACATTCTTTTCTTCTGCAGCACCCCAGTATTCTATCACAGTTTGTATAAGTCGGGTTATCCTGGAAATTTATGCAGTCACATCAAGAAAGATCAAGAAAAAAATCTAGTGAAACACCAGCAAAGCCCAACTGCTGCCCAATAAAATTTGGAACACTTTGTTTTGTGCATTGTATGTTGCAAATACATAATATTAACAGCTGATGAATGAAATCCAAAGATGACAAATGTCTGGAAAACTTTAGTCTGACAGAAGCAGCCAAGAGGAAATGCTCGTGCACAGGACATGGGTTTTACTTAGGAGATTTCAGGAGCTCCTGCTTCAAGCATAGAGTTTATAGAAAGGCAAGAAGCAAAGGACATGTAGAAGCAAAAGTAATTCCAAATTAGACACAGTGTCTGAGGAAGCAATGAACCAAGAGACAAACACCCACACAGACATTTCAGATGGTAAAAGTGCATCTCGGGCTCTATGGAAACGTCCTGTCACGCTGCTAAACCCTGCAGTGATGGGAGAGCTCTGCTGCAGCTCACAGGCAACACAGTGAGCTCACCACATCCAGCAAGCACGCAGAAATCACTACCCTGAATGTGCACCAGACCACAACTATTTTGCAAACTAATATCTTGAAGAAAATAGTTACTGATTGTAATTGCCCTGCAAAATTACACTCATCATTGGCAGACAATGATTAGCTTTCATTTTGCAGCTTATTTGAAAATTAGTGGCAGACAATGCTTCTTGCTAATTTCCTAGAAGGATGGGGAACATTTTGCATGACCTCTTCCACAACTGTTTACATGAGCCAAGAAATAGATGTTACACATTTGGCGTTTTATTCATTGCTGAATTTTATATTAGCATTGTGTTTTGGATTTGTGCATATAGATTTTAAACTCCAGCTCTTGGTTGAAAACTAAAAATCAATTACCCCTGTAAGAACCTACCACAGGTGCTGCAGTTTGCTAAGCTCCAAATCAGTGCTACACTGACCTGAGATAATGCGATTCCATTCCAAAAACTTTGCTCTATGCAAACCCTAAAAACAAACTTGGACATGCCATGCTCTCCCCACATGGCTGGTGGATGTTTACTTTAAGTACAGAGGAAAGTTCTCTCACAAATGATAGAATTTCATTGGATAAGGAATAAATAAAGGCATTTTTTTATTCTCATTAAGTCTCAAATCTCACCCACACCTTTTATATAGACATGAGAGTCCATCAGCATAATGCTGTACCTAGATGATTGGGTGACAATGGCAGATTTTTCGTAATAAAATGTACTGTTCTTTGGATCATAGACTGATTTCAAATAAAAATGTTCCAAAAAGTAATTTTAAGAATAATAACTTACCTTATCAGAGAACATAATTTTTGTCTAATAATTCTGACAGCCATAATCACAGAAATGTTAATTTTTTGAAGTGTTTATGGATTTTCTAATTCTATAACTATTTTTTTTTTATCCCATACAAACTGAGATGCTAAATGATGTTGTTAGCTTTTTTAGGTGTGGGTGGGGTCAAGCTAAGTCACCTACATCAGTGACCTGCATCACCTTCATCTCAAACATTTGGTACTTCACTGATCCAATTGATACTAGCACTCATATCGAACAAGTAGGAGCTTTGCTTCTCTTCAAGCTATATATTTGCATGTAACGATCTTATTCTCTTAAAGCATCTCTGGATACCTTCTTAATAGTGTGTATTTGACTTAATTTTGGATGATCTGTGGAAAGAAATTCCCACCAAAACCCTCATTTTGATTCAATTTTTATGGTAATCTGTTACTCAGCAAGAGTAACGATTGCAGAATTTATCCTATGACAACCTTAATGAAGAAAATCTTATGTACAGAGATTTTTATCTTCACTGAAGAAGCAGTGAGACACTTACATGAGGTCTCTTCATCTCCCCCACTATTAAAGCCCCTCACGTTGCCTTGCAGTGGCTAATAAGCATTTTATACATGTATTTGTTCCACAAGCTCTTCTGTGAAGAGAGTGCCCTGAGATAAAGTCACAAAATAATGTACTTGTTTTCAAAGTGAAAATCTCCTTGTGGAATCCTTCAGTCTCTGGGACATTTCATATACCTTGAAGTACACTATCTAGAGCAGTCTAAACATATTCAGTCATTTTCTGTCTTTCAGATACATAGCTGAGTATAAAAAAAAAAAAAAAAAAAAAAAAAAAAAAAAAAAAAAAAAAAAAAAAAAAAAAAAAAAAAGATTTACACAAAAGAATGCAAATCTACTTGGTTTTTAACCCCAATCAGACTACATGTTTGTGGGATTTAAAGGGGAGGGGGGGGAGGGCTGTTGTTTTTGTTTGTTTGTTTGTGTTTTGGGGGGGGGTTGTATTTTTTTTTTAAATGTTAACCATGTTCTATTGTGAATTACTCAAACTGTACATGGCAAAATTGTGAGGTATTTAGGGGTTTAAACCTTCTTGTTCTAAAAGCCTTTACTATGACAGAACTGCAGATCTATGTCCTTTGAAACAAACTTGACTATTTAATAACTCCTTTAATGACTACTAATTATTTGAAATAGCTAATATCTTTAAAATATTTATCTTGACCTTTTATTTTTGGCAGAATTTTATTGTGGCAGAATTAGAACATTCTGATGATTCATTCTTATTCATCTGCAGTGGATAATTCAACTGCACCTACTTCCTTCAAAATATTATCTGCACAATTGTATTCATTATTATTTCAGCTGGTGCCACCGGTTTCAAAAGAACTTGCTATTCTGCATATTGCCCATATTATCCTAAGCCTGTTTCTCATCTTGAGAATGAATGATATTTTGAAATCATAAAGCCAACAAAAAATGAGCAGAACAGAGTCAGTGCTGTAGTTGGATTTTAATTCACTGCATTGCACATTTCTTTTCAGTGTTATTATAGGCAAAACTTGTTCATTCACTCAGGTGCATTTCATTGATTTACAAACAATGAAGTAGCAACAGGCAAAGGTAGCAGGAAAACCAGCATGAAGTGGAACCAGAGAATTGTTTGGTATGGAAGGGACTTCTGGAGATCAGCCAGTCCAAACGTCCTGCGAAGGCAGGGTCACCTGGAGCAGGTGACACAGGAATGCAACCAGGTGGATTTTGAATGTCTCCAGATAAAGAGACTCCATGATGTTCCAGGGAAGCCTGTTACAGTGTTCTGCCACCCTCAATGTAAAGAAACTCTTCCTCATTTTCTTTGGTTTTAGTTTATAGCCATTGCACCCTGTCACAGAGCATCACTGAAAAGAGTCTGGTATCATCCTTTTGAAATCCACCTTTGAGATATTTATATACTTTAATGAGATCCCCTCTCAGCCTTCCCTTCTCCAGACTAAGCAGGCCCAGCTCCCACAGTCTCTCCTCATAAGTGATACTCCAGCCCCCAAATCATCTTTGTGGCTTCCAGCGAACCCGCTCCAGGAGCTCCTTGTCGTTCTTGTACCGAGGAGCCCAGAACTGGACACAGCACTCCAGATGTGGCCTCTGTAGGGTGGAGTAGAGGGGCAGGATCACCCCCCTGAGCCTGCTGGCCACACTCTTCCCACTGCACCCCAGGGTACCATTGGCCCTCTTGGCTGCAAGGGCACTGCTGGCCATGGCCAGCTTTCACCCACCATCACTCCCAGGTCCTTCTCTGCCAAGCTGCTCTCTAGTGGAGCGGCACTCAGCCTGTGCTGGTACTTGGGATTATTGCTCCCCAGGTGCAAGACCCTGCACTGGCCCTTGTTGAACCTCATTAGATTTCTCTGCCCAGTTCTCCAGCCTATCAAGGTCCCATTGCATGGCAGCACAGACTTTAAGTGTATCAGCCACTCTACATTGTATTCCTTTGCCCTGGTCATTTGTAAAAAGTTGAATAAGGCTGGATCCAGCACTGATCTCTGGGGAATGCCTCTGATTACAGGTCTCCAACTGGATTCTACTCTGCTGAGTAGATCCTGATCCTCTGAGTTCTGCCATTCAAACTGTTTTTGACCCTCCTCACTGTCCCTTCACCTAACTCACATTTCCTGACCTTACCTAAAATAACCAGAGAACACAGAAGTCAGAGACCTAGCAGCTGGAATTATAAGAAATATAAAAATGTTTTCTTTTCTTGCCTATTTCTTTTGCTGTTCTATTCTCCTTGTTCTTCCTTCATTCTCTCTCTGGTGGTAAAAAACCTCAATGTAATTCCAGTAACCATCGGTGTCATTATTTCTGTAATTCATAATCTTACTATTCCTTTATACTTCATCATAGCCCCACAGCTATGTAATGAAGGGGTCAGAAAAAATTCCCCAGCATCAGATTCCTTGTCACTCTTCTCTTTCTGATCTCAGGAATAAGGATTGCTCCACACCAGGTCACGAACAGAAGTCACTCTCTCAATAATATTTACGATTAATCAACTGCTGTTTGCTGAAGAAGTGACCCTAGTCTACATCACATCTCTGGTGTCTGAGGCTATGTATTAGCATCTTAATTACTCCTGATATTGTCAGCCTCACAGCTAGCAAGAAATTAAAATGTCATAGAAACTGAGCTATCTTCCCACCTAAACAGAGAGCTGGTTTGTTTGCTCTTTTCCCACACAGGTATTGAAGCACACCTGATGGAAGACTGTTTGCAAACTAAGGAGTGGAAAATTCCCTGTTCAGTTCAGAGAATACTGGATTCAAGACTGGATAATACAATCAGGATTCTGATACATACTTGCTTATGAAGTGAAAAATTGTGCTGCTCTTCTGCAAACATCAGCCACTTAAATATCCAGAATGTTGTTTACCTTTTTTTTCACGCGCACTAAATTAATTTTTGAGAGTTCAAAGGCTAGAACTGGAGCACATTTTTTTGTTTGGTTGGTTTTTTTTAAAACACATTATTTTGGTTCACAGTATCTTTCTGAATTTGAGTTTTTTCCACTGAAATTGAGAATCAAGTGTGGCTGTAATAGCGAACAAAACAGAACAACATGACTTTTCCTCTTTGTCTTGCTCTGTAGTGGATGGCATCACATTCCTCTTTAGCAGTCAGTGACATTTTATGACTCTAATCTCACCCCATCCTTCCCAGAGGATTTCTGAGGGGATATAGCCTTTAGATAAATCTTCAGTAATGAACTTAATAAATACTACTAATGCAAAAAACAGAACCCTTTCTCTTACTCCCTTTTTATCCTAGTAAAAAACCTATTCCTAGCAAAGAAAAATTACAAAATGTAAGAAGGAAACATGATCTGGTGAAAGAATATTAGTTTTAAGCTATCATTCAGAGACTGACAAATCCACGATTTGTCATACCGGCATTGCATCCTGTACTATGAAAACAATGGTGACTGCTCTGAGGAACAAAATCACTGCCACTTTTCTTTTACTTTAATTTCAGATGCATTTAATACAGAAAATGTACTCATTAGCAAAATACCTACTGGCACAGGTGGTGCCCAATGCAGTCTTCATGCTCACCACTTTGAGGGAGCTCAACTTTCTGGGGATCGAAGGCCATGACCTTGTTTTGTCAGAAGCTTTGTCGAACTTTAGATATTAAATGTGTAAAGAACTTCTGTATTGAAAAAATGTAGTAACTCACCTTTAACTATGAAAGATGTATATAAGAAATATGGTTGTTAATACCAGTAAAGTTTAGAAGCTGCATCATGATTTCCCTCTTGCACAAACAGTAATAGTTTCAAGCCCATGTAGTGTTAGAAATCTGACTTGTTAACAGTAACATTCCATGAAATAGGAAGAACAAAGGATTTTTCTGAATCAGATGTTCATCTTTTTTTTCAAGTTTACAAAGCTAAAGCACAAATACTCTTTAAATTCTGAATCATAACTCAGGAGAAAGAGTTTACTTCGATAGAGTTTCTGTTTCTAGGTAGTACAAATACTCATTGCTGCAAAAAACCCTGTTCTTCTACAAAAAGAAAATAACCTCAGTAATCTGCTGATTCATACATCCTCCTAGGAGGTGATAGACACCAAAGTCTCTATCTGTTTCAAAGACTTCTCTGATCACTATCTCACAGATGTCAGTGGTAGTAAACAATACAATAAATTTTTTATCCAAACTTATGTTTTAGGCATGCTCTTCAAATAATTCCAGGACTGTCCTGTTCAGAGAATGCCTACTCTTGAAATGCCAGCCTGAATGCAAAATGCACCCCAAGCTCTCCAGTGTTATCTCAGCTATAGCAAGTGGGAGGGGCACATAAGAAACCAAACCAAAAAAAACCAGTTCTGACGGCCTTCAAATCTAGGCATTGACAGAGCATCTAAGAGGGAAATTTTCAGCCCTGCTGCTCCTAAATGAAGCAAAATCTCACATTTGAACCTGGTCCTATGTGACATCTAGTAGGTCACAGATGCATTTATCATGAAGTAAGATAGAAACACAACAGTAATTGTATTTCTGAACTTCTTGTGGGAAACAAGTTATTGTTTTGTTCTGTGAGCATAATTCATTCACCAAGACATATTTCTTTGTCTTAATGACTGTTGATTATTTATCCCCCTAATAAGTAATAAACTCATTTTTCAAAGCTATAGCTGAAAGGCCAAAGGCAAAAGGTCATTTGACATTTCTATAGCATTTTATTTTATTCTAGAAATAAATATGGTACAAGTCATTCCCATGGAAGCAATGGAGAATTGGAATATTCCTCAGGCAAAATGTGTAAGAATTGGAAATGGCTTACTCTAAAAGTCAAAACCACCGTACTAAAGGAATAACAATGGAATAAAAAAGCTTTGCCCATATCAAGAAATCCAAAACAGACTGGCATAAAATTTAACATTGTCAAATAGTGTTTCTATCACTGTCCTGTTTAAAAAAAAATGTAGAGCTTTTTGGATATCTCCATTTCTGCTATGACATGATCTATGACCAATGTAGAGTAGCAGCATAAAACTACATGAGCTGGTGATAAGTAAAAAAGTTCAACATGATATTCTACAGAGAGTTATCATAAGATACTACGGTGGGATGCAACATTTCTACTTCATAGAGTTTGTGTCATTTTATAGCACAAGGTGAAGACAAGGTGGAGAGCTCTCACAGATTAATTCAAATGCTCAGAAAAAGACAAGAGAACCTGTGCTAACAAGAGTTAGCACAGAAACATTATGAGAGCTAAACTCATTCTAAATAGTGAGGTTAAAAATGAAATTTTTACATTTAAGAGGGTGAAGGAAAGAACCTAAGAATAAAACCTGATATCAGAATCTGTCATCATTTGCAAAATCAAAAAAAACCTTAATGTCTTTCTTATATTTTTGCACCCAAAACTGCCCCCAGCACTCGAGGTGAGGCTGCCCCTGAGCAGAGTGGGACAATCCCTTCCTTTGCCTGGATGGCGATGCTGTGCCTGATGCACCCCAGGACACAAAATGGGAAACAAACTAAATAAATTAAATCTTAAACTGTACTCTTATACACCATTTCACATGTTTTCACCCTTTGATTTGCCTACCACACCATCACACTAACTCTATGGGGTGAAAAAGCAGACTGTGGAGCAAGGCACACATTTTCTAACATAGCTTCCATTTTGTCTTTAACTGATGCTAGGATTTTAAGGTGATTAAAGTATGATAAAACACAAAAGAAAAAGCCCTAGCTTTCATCATAGGTAAACCCACATGAGTTTATAGGGTTCAGTGGAAGACATGACACAGTAAAATCAGATAAATACTAAAATTAGAAAAGTTACTAAAAATCAGAAGGGAAAAGTATATTATTGTAACATTAACTTTTTTTTTTAATGTGTGAGGTTTAACTTCCAGTTAAAGAAACACTTTTTTCAGAATAGGTTTTGAAGAACGTATCCTTAACTCATGCTTTGTTTTTGAAACAGTTACTGAGCTATCAAGAGAAAGTCAGCAGCTCCCATCAACTAACACATGGAATGCTTTTCTTGCAACATACATATCTTCTGGCCAAGATAGTAAAATTCATGAAGAAGAAGGGTACAACAATATGATAATGATTTTTCCCCAAGCTGCATCACACATCTCTAAATGAGAGGGAGAAGCAATTTAAAGTGAATATAAAGACCCCAAAACTAAATTCACAGACAACACAATAACTTTCCAGGGAATCTGACCCCGGTCTCTTCTAACTATTAAGTAGTTATGAAGTTGTCGCATAATAACTTAATACACTTAATAAATTAAATATATTTTCTTACCTAAAAATGAGAGAAAATCTAATCTAGAAACATTTTAAGCAACACATTAGGCAACACATTAGTGCATGACACTTCATGCTCTTCAGTTTCCATTTTCTAGCTCATTGGAAGATATGAAATTGCTTCAAGCCATTTGTAGGCAGTAAAAAAGGAAGTGTTATTTTAAACTCCTTCACTTTTATCTTGCACCTTAAGGGTGAGTTGTTAAGTAGTTGCTGAACCATTTTATGAACTCCAATCCTCTTTCTGGTCATTGAACTCCTGAAGTTTTTACTGAAGATGTTGATTTTCCCACAGCTGCCACATGTTCTTTGAAGAGGATTGAGGTAAAGTGACTTTAAAAAATACTCCAGTAAATTACAAATGTGTAAATTACAAGTGTGGCAAAATTTTGTTGAATATGCACATATTTATAGATATACTTACCAATTTGAAATTTAAAGGTCAACACAACACAAAGAAAGCCCTAAGTGATGCCTGTCTTCTGCCATAACTTTTTCTTCAAATGACACAAGTGACATTTAGTTTGCCGTTTGTGCAGAATGTCTTTTAGCTAGAAATTTTATTTCTACATAAAATCACTTCTTAAAAATGGCATAATAGGTTTTGATTGCCCTTTGCATGATGGTCTATGCCCTACATGGAAACACCATTTACATTATTCAATTAAAACTTCTTTTCAGATTAATTTGGGGAAAAAACCTATCATTTTTGAAAACATGTCAGTTAAGGGGAAGCAAAAATACAAACAGAACTAAACAATAAAATAAATCAAAACAAGTGCCACTAACACAGAAAGTCATTGCCACTATGTACAAATGCAAGTTCAAATTATGCAGAGGCTTTCAAGTATCAATTTGTTTGTATTTTGAGTGGATATTTAACAAGCAAGTTCAGTGAACATATCCTCAAAATACTACATTTTGCTTGAAGCTATATTTATAACACATTTGCTTTCTCATGACAGTAAAATAACACATCTCAAATACCATTTTTGTAAGCATATTTGCAAGTTGTCAGGAAAAATAACAGCAGATCAGAACAACTCTTTATTGTAAATTTATACCTATCTTAGACTAGTAAATCATTGACTTCATGGAAAGGCCATGACTGAGTAGATTAGTGGCATCAATACAGATTCTTACACTGGTTTGCCTCAAGGACTCATCTTAAGTAGAAACTGTAAGTTATCACAGGAGTGAGAATGAGCTGTAGCTCTCCTGGATCTGAAAGTCTCCTTTTTTCAGTAATCTGTTGAAATACTTTAGTCATACACAGAATACAATATTTACCTTCATTGTAAGACTGATGTGTGGAGTTACTCCAAATCTAAAGTGAGATATTTGTAACAGCTAGAAGAGAGTTTGAAACAACTCTGTGTAACCTTCCTGAAAAAACAGAACCTCTGTTAGGATATTACAGCCAATGGGATCATCTTCTAGCGGGTGATTTATCAAGTCACTGCTGAGAAGGGTGAGTTCTGAAGGAATCATGTCATGTCAGTTCATGATGAGGCACAGATGATATTATATATGTTGCTTTTCAGATGTTTTTCTGACACCTTGAACATTAAGAACCTATGCAAACTTACTGTTTTCTTCCTCAGAGTGAATAAAGGGAGAAATATCAATCACATCGCCCCCTTTAAGCTCTCATGCATGCTCATTAGATTTAGGAAGAGGAAATTATCCTTCTGTTATAGGAGTCTGTTAGGGGCAGCTAGAAGAACTTGTGCTTTGTGTGATTTTAAATTTTTTTTTAACCACCACATGCAAACTTTCCAGTCAGAGCCTGCTAAAAGTTGATCAGAGGGAGTGTAAATAACTGTTAAAATGGAAATGCATGTGGGCATGAATTAGCAGCCAACATGCTAATCCAAGACAGAAATTTTGATTAATATATTTTTTAAAAATTCAAGTAACATTATGCAATTATTTGCATTTCAATCTTTTAATACTAAGTATGTGATTAGCTACTAATTGATTCACTTGAATCAAAGTTTGCTTTAAAAAGTTTGTCTGTCTTTTCTTTTCACTCTAAAGCAGATAAGGGCTCTTTGTTATTTTTTTAACTGATTTTCCCTGTGAAGCCTCAGCTCTCACTTTACACAGAAAACTGGTGTACTTGGCACATTAAGAAAGTTTTTCCATTCTTATTGAAGTGCCCTGCTTTCAGCTTTAAGCACCATGAGTGGGTGGGTGATGTCTTCTGTGGTTTGACCATCATATTGATGGAGGCTGTTCAGGCTGTCAGCAGTAGAGCTAGGTATCAAAGCTGCATGTTAAAACCAAAACAGATCCTAACAAAATTATTTGGCACCCAAATCCAAATGGAAAGCAAAGATCCCACAGTATCTGTACCCTGTCTTGATCTCCTATACCTCTCATGTAATTTCCATATCAGACGCTAGAAGTCAAGGCATATTTCCAACAGACACAGTAGGGAATGCAGTGCAGAAGTAACAGCACTAAAGCCTAATTTTAGCTTTTACTTCTTCTCAGGTTTTAATATTGTCATGTCCTCAAACAAGCAAGGAATTTGAGGGCAGAATAGCAGGGCATCAGGGAATGTAAAACATCTTTACATTAATTTTGATCTCTCTCATTTCTTGTTTGTTCCTAAGCTCATCCATCTTCAGTTGCCTGCAGCCAAATGATAGATATGGAAGTGAGTAAAGGAGTTTGTGAAAAGAGGTAGGAATAAGAGAAGAATAAGCCTCTGTAATGCTTGAGCATGATATAAAAACTGTGTTTCCTCAAACCATAAAGTTTCCAAGAATCTCAGATAGACAGAATGTACATTACCTACAACACCTGGCCAGCCATCCTCTCCTAACCTTGCATTCTCTTCTGCATGCAAAGACCACAGATATCAGACCTCTCAGATTAAAAAACATTACTTTTTATACATTATATTTTACAGAAAAGTTTTTGGAAATGAAATAGTAGGAAAGTTAGATATCAAAGCAAACAAGTTAGATTTGAACTGTTATCCAGCTGAATTTTCTGGTTTGTTTTTTAAGTAAGGAAAGAAGCGGACAAACTGGGGACAGGTTATAATTGACAGGAAAAAAAATATTAGAGGGACTCAGAAGTCTAATTCTTCCTAAAGTTATCATGAAACATAAATTTATAATGAAGGACAATTACATGTTGCTATATTACTGAAGAGTTTAGAGGGTGGCGACAGAAATACATATTCAAACCTGCAAGTGCCATAGCTCATTATGGCAAGAGCTGATGCACCATTCTGTGGTGTGTAAGCCTCTGTTTGAGAACATAAAACACTACCTCCCTAAGCAAACTATCACTATTTTCCCAGTGAGATTATTGCCCAGTCAGGTATGCTGGCATCATCACACATATTCCCTTCTGCAAAGTGCTGCTCTCAAATGAACTTGGTGGGAAATGCCAAAAAAAAAAAAAAAAAAAAAAAAAAAAAAAAAAAAAAAAAAAAAAAAAACACAAAAAAAAAAAAAAAAAAAAAAAAAAAAAAAAAAAAAAAAAAGTAGAAAGAACCCCAAAAAGCAAACAAAAGCAGCAATCTCCCTCTTATGGACCCAGACTCACCCTGATATCGTAGATGAAATGAAGGTGGAGACACTGTCACATGGAGACACTGTGTCATGCAGTTTTGCTAGTGGATGTGAGGATGCAGGGACTCGTAGTAACAAGAAGGATGGGCTCAGGGTGCAGGTAAGTGCAGGAGCATCTTATTCTGCTCCAACACAACTGTAACCAAAAATCCTGTGTGAGTCTACTAAAGTGGCACCATCAGAGTGCTTAGAAAGGAAGTCAAGAGCTTTTACATGATCTCCATGGTCTGCCATATGAAAAACCTGTTCTGGTGCTTGGGCATGGATAAAGGGCACTGAGGGGAGTTGATACAAATAAGACTGAGGTCAATTTGCACAGCAAACTCACACCACTCAGAGCATGCAAGTACATGCCTTTCCATCTAGAGTTCACAATGTTTGATATATTTTCTGTGGAGGATAGAGACTTGCAGGTCAGCACTGGTAAAGAGCATTGCTTTTCATTTCTCCTCTCTAATTGAGAGGGAAGTGCTTCATCCATGGGCAGCTTTTTTTGTAATCCAGGGCTTTTCCATCTAAAGTGTGGGTCACTGCAGTGCAGCATTATAAAGTGTGAAATGGAAAACTGGGCAAAAGGTGGAAACTGCTTGATACATGAAGTTTAGTGGAAAAACTGGACAAGTCCATGGTCTTCAATTGCTACTGATTTCTGATCCTCAAATTTTTGGGTGGTGTACAGGAATACAGAATTCACTGTGAATGTTATACTGCTTTGAAAAGCTCTATCTTTCTTTAGACAGCCTTCTTCTATTGTCATCTTAAGAAGGCTGCAGAGCCAAATTAATGAGGAAATTACTAGATTTTGAGAATTAGGGCAGCAGCTAAAACATTTTAAAATCTGACCTGAAAGAGAACAACATAAAACAGGCTATGAGAGATTTGTTTGAGAGTGGCTACTACTTTGATTACACCTGTGCAATGTTGACTTAGGTGACATTATAATTATAAAAAAAAAAAAAAAAAAGTTAATTAATTTAGTGCATGTAAAACCCTAAAAAAAGTAAATAACAGAGAAAATGGCCTCAGGTTGTCACAGAGGAGGTTTGGATTGGATATTAGGAAAAATTACTTCTTGGAAGGAATTGGATTAGGCTACTCAGGGAAGTGATAGAGTAATAGTCCCTGGAAGTGATCAGAAATCATGCAAATGTGGCAATTAGAGACATGGTTTAATGGTGAACATGGTAGTAGTGCTAGGTTAACAGCTGGACTTGATGGTTTTAAAGGTCTTTGCTGACCTTGAAAATTCTATGACTGTCTGAAATTTTATTCTTAAATATCCTTAAAAAGGGGATTTTTATTATTGTAATAATTTTTCATTGAAGTGACATTATTCTTCTAATATTGCATTCTAAAAATAGATAAAATACACACACGGATGTACTAGTTTTAAAATGTTCATTTCTGAAGTGGGAATATTGTATTTTTGTTAGGAAGTGTTTAATTTAATATTTTAGCCTGTAGACATGTCTAAAGTATTAATATATGTCACAAACTGTACAGCAGGTTACTGAATCTGACCATTGGTGATTAATCTTAAAATGTCTTTCAGGTCTTAAATTCATTATGTATTTCTAATCTGTCTGGGATATTCAAAACTAGATTTAATTTGGGAATACTTGTTATCTCAGATCATATCCACCATCATTCAGCATAACCTTTTCCTTCAAGTCCATAAACCACACCTTGGGCAGACAATTAAGGATTTGTCCAGAGGCACATAATAATAGTGACTTCCAGGGCATGGGCTTAAAGGAAAGAAGAAGAAGCAGTAAGATGGGTATGTGTTGGTTTGCTATGCAGTCCAACCAAATCACACTAAAATAACTCTGTGTCCCTCAGATTGTATTCCATTAGGTACAAGTGTCAAAAATCATGTTAAATAAAATGGTTTTAAGAAATGTGAGTCTAATAAAAGTAACACAGAGACAGCAAGAAAAACACATTTCAGTGCACAATGCTCACCTATTTTAACACACAGTTATTCCATCTTCCTCTCAGGTGTCTGAGTGCACAGAGAATGTTCCTCCATTTCATCAGCACACACTTCTTCATCTATGTTTCCACAAAATCATTGGCACTCAATTAATCATGTATAAGCTTTTGGTTTCTAACCCATTTTTCTAAGTTAGGTTAAAAAAGAAAACAGCCAATAGCAAAACAAAACAATGAGTATTTCCCCTTGCTGATGTATGTTGAGGATTCAGATGCTATATTTAATACATTGTTACATTTCATTGATTTTCTAAGAAAACACTGCATCTGTTTCTAATGTTCCTTGTACGCCTATGTGGTCTAAGTGAAACAAAGAGTCAGAAACCATAACATTTTCCCTTTCTACTAGCACTATTAAACAGAGTTTTACTTTTACCACCAAGTCTCACAAAAATTTTTCTGCATCCTAATTGCTAATACACTTGGATGCTTTAGAGATATCAAAGAGGGATATGTCTTCTGATGTAAATCTAATAGATACATAGTGCTGATGAGTTTCTATTGTATTCTAATTAGGTCTAATTAGGAAACATCTGTTCTTGTACATCCAGATCAAGTGGATGACTTTGCTTTATTCTGTAGTGATGGCTGATGATTTCCGTCTCCTTTAGGACCTGTTCCATAAAGATGTCATCCAGGTTTTTAAGGAATCTTTTGGCCTGGGTTGTACCAGCTGTGTAATGCTCCCAGTTAATTTCTGGCAAGTAGAAGTCCCCCATAAGGACAAGAGCAACTGATTTGGAAGCATCCCCTAGTTCCACAAAGAATAAATCACCCTGGCTAGGAGGTCTGCGATAGACTCCCAGGATGACATCTATATTATTTATTTGCTCCTTAATTCTCACCCAGAGGCTCTGAACTGAGCCGCTGCTAGCTGTGAGCTCCCTACATTCTAACACTTCTATTACATACAGTGCCACTCCTCTGCCTCTTCTGCCCTGCCTACCTCTCCTAAAGAGCTTGCAACCATCTGACAGGGCACTCCAGTCACAGGACTCATGCCACCAGGGTTCACTTACAGCTGTTGATGCCTTGGAGTGGCTACCTAAAACAGAGGCTGGACAGAGTCAAGAGAATAGACTGAGTATTTATTAAAGACCTTCAATAGATACATCTTGGGCAGTCAAAAGCCTTCCAGAGGCTACATCCAAGATGGATGACGGTCATGAGGTTCTCAGACAGGTATAAGTTTGGTCTGTTTGCAAATCAGGGATTAATTCTCTAATTACATTATCATTCAGATAATGAAATCATATTCCTCCAGTTTTCCCTACCTTGATTCACTTTTGTTTATACTTTTTGGGGCCTGAGGCTGTGAGGGTGACCTTGGCTCTCAGGCCTGGAAGGATTGTTTTATCTGACCAAAATGTAAAGAGAGCTTCCTAACACTCTATATGGAGTTCAGAGTTATACACTAATGCAGTACAGGATCTGAAAAACTTAAAAGCTAAAATCTTAAGGAGTCACAATGATGTTAAATCTCTGGGACTGAGAAAAAGACTCGAGCTCCTTTGGTTGTTCCTCATGCTGCATGCACCAGTGTAGAAACTGAAGAGGTGATTGAAGTGGTTCCTCTTGTGGAGTTCATTTTTTTCCTACTCAAATAACAATACCTTTTTCTTTTTATTGTATATGGATACATATTTAATTTGCTACTATAAATTCATAAAGGACTAGATGTGTGCATAATTTGCACACTCTTTACAGGCTTTCTGAAATACAGATATCATATAATCTGGAAATTGCACATTCTCTCATTTCTTATGCTTTTTCTAGGTTATTGACAGTAACGAACACCTAACCTTTGGGCACATAGTTTATCTTTCTATAAACACTATTTTTAAACCCTCAGGATCTTTTCATTGCAGGAGCATGAAGTCAAAGAGAAGCAAAAAAAATTGTAAAATTCTCTTCATTGGTATGTTAATGTAGTTTCTAAACTAGTTTTTCTTTGCCTTTTTTTGTTGATGGAACTTTTATTTCATAAAAGTTTAAATGGCTATACTTCTGTGTTAGATATTTCTGTGCCACAGCTGATCATTAGTCCTAACTCAGAGGTAAGTGTCTCCGTCTCTCTGGGTGCCT
>NW_024502082.1:0-682 GCF_017590055.1 Onychostruthus taczanowskii
TGGGTGGATTTTGGGGTGTTTTGGGGGATATTTTCGTTGGTTTTTTGAGGGATTTTAGGGTTTTTTGGGGGGATACTCTGGGTGTTTTCTCAAGGACATTGGGGTGTCTTTGGGGGGATATTTTGGCTGGTTTTGGGATGTTTTTGGGGGGATATTTTGGTTGTTTTTTGAGAGATTTTGGGGTGTTTTTGGGGGGATACTTCGGGTGTTTTTTCAGGGACATTTGGGTGGTTTTTGGGGGGATGTTTTGGTTGTTTTTTTGACGGATTTTTGGGGTATTTTTGGGGGGATATTTTGGCTGGTTTTTTGGGGATTTTTGGGGTGTTTTTGGGGGGATATTTCGGGTGTTTTTTCAGGGACATTTGGGTGGTTTTGGGGGCATATTTTGGCTGGTTTTGGGTGTTTTTTGGGGGGATATTTTGGTTGTTTTTTTGAGAGATTTCAGGGTTTTTTGGGGCGATACTTTGGGTGTTTTTTCAGGGACATTTGGGTGTTTTTTGGGGGACATTTTGGCTAGTTTTGGGTGGTTTTTGGGGGGACATTTCGGTTGGTTTTTTGGATTTCGGCTGTTTTTTTGGGGATTTTTGGGGTGTTTTTGGGGGGATATTTTGGTTGTTTTTTTGAGGGATTTTGGCTAGTTTTGGGTGGATATTTCGGTTGTTTTTTTGGGGATTTTGGGGTG
>NW_024502083.1:0-682 GCF_017590055.1 Onychostruthus taczanowskii
GGGGGACACTGGGGACAGCGGGGGGGGACATTGGGGACAGGGAGTGACAGGGGACACTGAGGGGACACGGGGTCACAGGGGACACAGGGGACAGTGAGGGGACACTGGGGACAGGGAGGGGACAGAGGGGACAGGGCTGGTGCTGGCACAGAGAGGGGACAGCAGTGGCAGGGAGGTGACACGCAGGTGACACACAGGTGACACACAGGTGACACACAGGTGACACAGGTGACACACAGGTGACACACAGGTGACACGCAGGTGACACAGGTGACACACAGGTGACACAGGTGACACAGAGGCAACACAGGTGACACACAGGTGACACAGAGGACACACGCAGGTGACACGACACAGGTGACACAGGTGACACACAGCTGACACAGAGGTGACACAGGTGACACACTGGTGACACACAGGTGACACACAGGTGACACACAGGTGACACAGGTGACACAGTGCCACCCCTGTCGTTGCAGTGGCACGGGGGGTGACAGCATGGCGGGGAGGTGACAGCAGTGGTGACACAGAGGTGACAGCAGTGACACACAGGGCACAGACTGAGGTGGGTGCTGGGGACCCCCCTGGGACCCCAAATTGGGGACTTTGGGCCCTGCCCCTCCCCCCCCACCACTGCCAGCCGGGGGGGTGACACTGGGGGGGGTCAGGGTGACACTGGGGG
>NW_024502084.1:0-682 GCF_017590055.1 Onychostruthus taczanowskii
TTGCTGCTGTTCTCCTCTTCCTCCAAGTGCCACTCAGCAGAGGAAGGCTAAACCTGTCTTGCTGAGCTGCAGCTTAATGAGCAAACCCAGCCTCTGCCTTGGGAAAAAGAACATCTTCTGGGCTACTTCTAAGCTTAAAGGGCTGAGAAATTAGTATAACAAAGCAAGAGGTTCCTTCAAAAGCAGATTAGTGATATATAAATGCTATATAAAAATATATATTATTATATAATAAATATGGATATTATATATAGCATTATATATAATGATATATATATAAATGCTATATAAAAATAGATATTATTATATAATAAATATGGATAATAATATATATCATTATATATAATGATATATATTATTATCCATATTTATTATATAATAATATCTATTTTTATATAGCATTTATATATATATCATTATATATAATGCTATATATAATATCCATATTTATTATATAATAATATATATTTTTATATAGCATTTATATATCACTAATCTGCTTTTGAAGGAACCTCTTGCTTTGTTATACTAATTTCTCAGCCCTTTAAGCTTAGAAGTAGCCCAGAAGATGTTCTTTTTCCCAAGGCAGAGGCTGGGTTTGCTCATTAAGCTGCAGCTCAGCAAGACAGGTTTAGCCTTCCTCTGCTGAGTGGCACTTGGAGGAAGAGGAGAACAGCAGCAA
>NW_024502085.1:0-682 GCF_017590055.1 Onychostruthus taczanowskii
GAGTCATACACACCAAACTGGTGGCTTGGTTTTGCCAAGGATTCGAGCAAGCTTTTCCTGAGGTTTCAAATATTCTTGGTTGCAGTCTGCCTAGGACTGTTACGAGTTAGGGCCTCATCTACACACAGGAAGCTGGGGGGTTTCCATGAGTGTTTTAAGTAGAAGCACAGCCCCCTGTCTTTGTGATTTTAGCCCAGCTGAGTGTGGTGATCCTCCCTTCTCCTCCATTGCCCCAGAAGAAGCCCCTGGTGGGATGAGTGCTGTATTTCTTACAAGTCAGTCATGTCTCAGTACACGCCGAGCTGAAATAGGCTTTGAGAGAGGCGATTAACAGGCTATAGGAAGCTGAACAAATAGAATACAAAACTGAGATAGAAAACCATACAGAGTCGCCTCTGAGCACTTCTCAGTTGTCAATCTCTGTTTAAAAGGCTGGTGAAGGAAATTGCTCTGGTTTTTAAAGTTATGAAAACCATAGTGTGGAAAACCATATATACTGTAAAATACCATGTCCCATCCTTGTAAGCATGTAATAGTAAATATCCAAGGCTATATGCACTTCAAATATAAAGAGCATTGATGTATGTGTCCAATTAAATTTGTAGTGTTACCAGTGAAAGACAGCCCTAACCATTCAACCGGCTCTATTTCTTTGTAGCTTAGGCTGGGTAGTTTTTTTTTT
>NW_024502086.1:0-682 GCF_017590055.1 Onychostruthus taczanowskii
GGATGATTTTGGGGTCCCCAATCCCATTTTAGGGGTCAGTTCTTGGCCTGGCGTTGTTTCAAGCTTTGGGTCTGCACCCCAATTTGGGATTTTTGGGGTTCCTGGGTGGGGATTTTGGGGTGCCCAGGTTCTGGGGTGTCCCTGGATGGACTTTTGGGGTTCCCTGGATGATTTTTGGGGGTCTCTGGAGGATTTTGGGGTCCCCAGGATGATTTTGGGGTGTTCCAGGGGGCAGATCCTGGGCTGGCGCTCTTTCAAGCTTTGGGTCTCTGCCCCAATTTGGGATTTTTGGGGGTCCTGGGTGGGGATTTTGGGGGGCCCAGGTTCTGGGGTGCCCCTGGATGGACTTTTGGGGTTCCCTGGATGATTTTTGGGGGGCTCTGGATGATTTTGGGGTCCCCAGGATGATTTTGGGGTGTTCCAGGGGGCAGATCCTGGGCTGGCGCTCTTTCAAGCTTTGGGTCTCTGCCCCAATTTGGGATTTTTGGGGGTCCTGGGTGGGGATTTTGGGGGGCCCAGGTTCTGGGGTGCCCCTGGATGGACTTTTGGGGTTCCCTGGATGATTTTTGGGGGGCTCTGGATGATTTTGGGGTCCCCAGGATGATTTTGGGGTGTTCCAGGGGGCAGATCCTGGGCTGGCTCTCTTTCAAGCTTTGGGTCTCTGCCCCAATTTGGGATTTTT
>NW_024502087.1:0-682 GCF_017590055.1 Onychostruthus taczanowskii
GGGGGCACCTTCCAATGTTTCCCCTCCCCCTCCCAGAATCTCCAGCTGCCGGTGATGCCCCGAACCCCAAAAGCAGGTGAGGATTTTGGGGGATTTTGAGGGGATTTTGGGGCTTTGGGAATTTGGGTTTTTTTGGGGGGGAGGGAATTTTGGGTTTTGGGAAAGGAATTTGGGGTTTTTGCGGGGGGTTTGGGTTTTTTTTTAGGGAAATTTTGGTTTTTTGGGGGGGATTTTGGGGTTTTTTGAGGAGATTTTGGGGTATTTTAGGGAGATTTTGGGGTTTTTTGAGGAGGAAATTTGAGGGTTTTTTGAAGGAAAATTTTGGGTTTTTTGGGGGGGATTTTGGGGTCTGAGAGAGGGATTTTGGGGGTTTTTGAGGAGATTTTGGGGTATTTTAGGGAGATTTTGGAGTTTTTTGAGGAGGAAATTTGGGGATTTTTTTTTTTGAGGGGATTTTGGGTTTTTTTAAAGGAAATTTTGGTTTTTGGGGGGGGGGTTTTTGGTAGGGAGGGATTTGGGGTTTTTTTTCAGAGGGATTTTGAGATTTTTGAGAGGAAATTCTGAGATTTGGGAGAAGATTTTGGGGGTTTTGGGGTTTGGGGTGGGTTCCAGGTTTGGGGGGTGAAATTTTGGGTTTCTTTGGGTGAATTTTTGGCATTTTTGGGGTTCCTTAACCCCTTGT
>NW_024502088.1:0-682 GCF_017590055.1 Onychostruthus taczanowskii
TTTAATTTAAATGTCGACCTTTTAAATTGACGAAGTGTTCGTGATTTTAATTTAAATATCGGCATTTTGAATCGTTTAAATTATGGTATTTTTATATTAAATTTTGGTATTTTTATATTAAATTTTGGTATTTTTATGTTAAATTTTGGCATATTTAATTTAAATGTCGACCTTTTAAATCGTCGAAGTGTTGGTGGTTTTAATTTAAATGTCGGCATTTTGAATTGTTTAAATTTTGGTGTTTTTATATTAAATTTTGGCATTTTTAATTTAAATGTCGACCTTTTAAATCGTCAAAGTGTTGCTGGTTTTAATTTAAATGTCGGCATTTTGAATCGTTTAAATTTTGGTATTTTTATATTAAATTTTGGTATTTTTATATTAAATTTTGGTATTTTTGAATTTAAATTTTTGCGGGTCGAATTTAATTTTTTTAAATTTAATATATTTCTTTCTTTTAATTAATTAATCGAACAATTTGATTTATTTATTTATTTTATTAATTTTTTCCCCCCTCGTTTAAATTAAACCCAACGCACCGCTTCACCCGTTCCTCGAACGGACAAACGGGATTTCCGTCGGAGCGGTGACGTTGGCCGTTTCCCCGGCGCAGATTTCCGACCCGGCCGCTCGCCGGTTCGAGGTGCCGGTGCCGCTGTCGCTGCCGGCCGCGCCCCGCGCC
>NW_024502089.1:0-681 GCF_017590055.1 Onychostruthus taczanowskii
AAAAAAATAAAAACAAAACCAAAAAAAGCCCAGAACAACAAACAAAACCACTTTACAGCTGCTCGAAGGATTGCAACAATTGCTTTTATCAGCATTATACCCCATCAAACCCCTCCTGTGCTGCTTAACCAGCTGCTAATAGACTACAGAGTGTGAACTGCAGGCAGGGATGGGGCTGAGGTGACTGGGAAAGTAGATTTGTTTTGTGTGTACTGTGTTTAAAGGAAAGAATTTTATGAGGTCAGCCTTAAGCTTCTCCATCATCTCTCATATCCCACAGTCATGGAGTTTTTAAGGTAACATTATAAGTGAATGGCAAAAATATTTAAGTGGTGGTCAGGGCCTACAACCCTCTTGTGTGAGGTCTAGGGCTGTCAAAGCAGAGGGGCTGAAAGACACCCTTAATCATGCTGCTGACAAAAAATATGTGGGCTCTGACTATAAGAAAAAATACTCTTAAGTTGGATGCTCAGGTTGGACAGGGCTTGGAGTAACCTTGTTTAGTGGGAGGTGTCCCTGTCTGAGGCAGGGCATTAGAACTGGATCATCTTCAAAGTCCCTTCCAACCCCAGCTATCCTGTGGTTCTCTGATTCTGCTTATTGGAAATAAATAATTTATGTGCCTGCATTGTATCTGCATTTTCTGTGCAGCTGTTGACAAACCACAGTTTGGAGGGGACT
>NW_024502090.1:0-644 GCF_017590055.1 Onychostruthus taczanowskii
TGCCCCAAATTCCCCAAAATCCCCAAATTGCCCCAAATGGCCCCAAATCTCACCATGGGGCCGGGGCGCCCGGTGAAGCCCATGGGGCCGGGGGGGCCCCGCAGCGACATCTGGGGGGGCAAATTTGGGGGGTCACCCCAAAAATCCAACAAAGGGACCCAAAATACCCCAAAATTCCCTCAAAAGGGACCCAAAATCCCCCCAAAAGGGACCCAAAATTCCCTCAAAAGGGACCCAAAATACCCCAAAAATCCCCCAAAAGGGACCCCAAAATCCCTCAAAATTCCCTCAAAAGGGACCCAAAATCCCCCCAAAAGGGACCCAAAATTCCCTCAAAAGGGACCCAAAATACCCCAAAAATCCCCCAAAAGGGACCCCAAAATCCCTCAAAATTCCCTCAAAAGGGACCCAAAATCCCCCCAAAAGGGACCCAAAATTCCCTCAAAAGGGACCCAAAATACCCCAAAAATCCCCCAAAAGGGACCCCAAAATCCCTCAAAATTCCCTCAAAAGGGACCCAAAATCCCCCCAAAAGGGACCCAAAATTCCCTCAAAAGGGACCCAAAATACCCCAAAAATCCCCCAAAAGGGACCCCAAAATTCCCTCAAAAGGGACCCAAAATCCCCCCAAAGGGACCCAAAAT
>NW_024502091.1:0-681 GCF_017590055.1 Onychostruthus taczanowskii
GGGGTTTCAGTTGGAGAGGGGAAAATATAAATCCAGTAAGTAATTTTTTCCATATTTTTCTTTAAATTAGTGTTGCTGTTTCTCGTCTAATTAATGACCAGTACTGAAGCAGAAGACTTCAATTCCTGCTGTGGTCCTGAGATGTAGCATTTTTAAGGAAAGCAGTTTTTAGTGTAAGCCAGTCCTGTGACTGTCTTTGCTGTCTTGCCTGTTGCCAGGCCAAGGAAATTCTGTGTGCAATAACTCTGGAATTTGAACCAATGGTGCAAGCACTCCATGGGCCTCTTTAAAAACATCTCTCACAGGGCAGGAAGCTCAGGTGGGAGCAGTTAAACTGAGAGAGACCCACTTTTGTGTTCCAGTTTATCAGCCTTTAAAGAGACACTAGTAGGTCAAGTGGGTACAACGCTGATCAATGGACAAGAGGAATCCCTTTTCAAAGTAATCACAATTCATCTCCAACGGGCAAGAGAGAAAGTAAAATAAAAAGATACAGCCACTGGGGTCCTGGTGGGGGAGAACTTAATTAGCTGAGCACTCACACACTCTTTAGAGAGCTCTCCCTTAGAGCCTATAAGGGATTTGCAGTCCATTACATTTTGGGAGGGCAGGTTCCCTGCAATGTGACAGTGACAAAACCTGTCTGTCCCCCAGGCTCTTGCCAAAGAGCTCCTTGTTGTG
>NW_024502092.1:0-8109 GCF_017590055.1 Onychostruthus taczanowskii
TTTTTTGGTGCTTCCCCCCAATTTCTGGCATATTTTCTGGTGTTTCCCCCAATTTTTTGGGGTTTTTTTGGTGCCTCCCCAAATTTTTGGGGGGTTTTTTGGTGCCTCTCCCCAATTTTTGGCATATTTTTTGGTGCCTCCCCCCATTTTTTGGCATATTTTTTGGTGCTTCCCCCCATTTTTGGGGGTTTTTTTTGTTGCCTCCCCCCAATTTTTGGGCATTTTTTGGTGCCTCCCCCCGTTTTTTGGGGGCTTTTTGGTGTTTCCCCCAATTTTTTGGGGTTTTTTGGTGCTTCCCCCCATTTTTGGGGGTTTTTTTTGTTGCCTCCCCCCCATTTTTGGGCATTTTTTGGTGCCTCCCCCCGTTTTTTGGGGGCTTTTTGGTGTTTCCCCCAATTTTTTGGGGTTTTTTGGTGCTTCCCCCCATTTTTGGGGGTTTTTTTTGTTGCCTCCCCCCCATTTTTGGGCATTTTTTGGTGCCTCCCCCCGTTTTTTGGGGGCTTTTTGGTGCCTCCCCCCGTTTTTGGGGGGGTTTTTTGGTGCTTCCCCCCATTTTTTGGGGTTTTTTTTTGTTGCCTCCCCCCATTTTTTGGGGTTTTTTGGTGCCTCCCCCCGTTTTTGGGGGGGTTTTTTGGTGCTTCCCCCCATTTTTTGGGGTTTTTTTTTGTTGCCTCCCCCCATTTTTTGGGGTTTTTTGGTGCCTCCCCCCGTTTTTGGGGGGGGTTTTTTGGTGTTTCCCCCAGTTTTTGGGGTTTTTTTGGTGCTTCCTCCCCATTTTTTGGGTTTTTTGGTGCCTCCCCCCAATTTTTGGCATATTTTTTGGTGTTTCCCCCCAGTTTTTGGGTTTTTTTGGTGTCTTTCCTCATTTTTTGGGGTATTTTGTGGTGTTTCCCCCCATTTTTTGGGTGTTTTTTGGTGCCTTTCCTCATTTTTGGGGTTTTTTTTGTTGCCTTTCCTCATTTTTTGAGGTATTTTTGGTGTTTCCCCTTATTTTTTGGGGGGTTTTTGTGGTGCCTCTCCTCATTTTTGGGGTTTTTTTGGTGCCTCCCCCCATTTTTGGGGGTTTTTGTGGTGCCTCTCCTCATTTTTGGGGTTTTTTTGGTGCCTCCCCCCATTTTTTTGGTGGTTTTTTGTTGTCTTTCCTCATTTTTGGGGTTTTTTTTGTTGCCTTTCCTCATTTTTTGAGGTATTTTTGGTGTTTCCCCTTATTTTTTGGGGTATTTTTTGGTGCCTCCCCCCATTTTTTTGGTGGTTTTTTGTTGTCTTTCCTCATTTTTGGGGTTTTTTTTGGTGTTCCCGCCATTTTTTGGGTTTTTTGTTGTTGCCTTTCCTCATTTTTTGGGGTATTTTGTGGGGTTTCCCCCCATTTTTTGGGCGTTTTTTGGTGCCTTTCCTCATTTTTTGAGGTATTTTTTGGTGTTTCCCCCTATTTTTTGAGGGGTTTTTGGAGCCTCCCCCCAATTTTTGGCATATTTTTTGTTGTTTTCCCCCATTTTTTGGGGTTTTTTGTTGCCTTTCCTCATTTCTTGAGGTATTTTCTGGTGTTTCTCCCATTTTTGGGGTTTTTTGGTGCCTCCCCCCAATTTTTGGGGGTTTTGTGGTGCCTCTCCTCAGTTTTGGGGTATTTTTTGGTGTTCCCCCCATTTTTTGGGATATTTTTTGGTGCCCCCTCCCCCCACATTTTTTGGTGCGCCCACCCCCCAAATGTCTGGGCTGTTTTGGGGACCCCTGTGTCTGCTCAGGAGGCGGTTTGGGGTCAGTTTTGGGTTTGGGATCAGTTTTGGGTTTTGGGGTCAGTTCTGGGTCTGGGGTCACTTTTGGGGTCACTTTTGGGTCACTTTGGGGTCAGTTTAGGGTCACTTTTGGGGTCACTTTTGGGGTCAATTTTGGGGTCCCTGTCCCCGCAGGGGGCGGTCTGGGGGGTCAGTTTTGGGGTCAGTTTTGGGTCTGGGGTCACTTTGGGGTCCCCGTCCCCGCAGGGGGCGGTCTGGGGGGGTCAGTTTGGGGTCAGTTTTGGGTCTGGGGTCACTTTGGGGTCCCCGTCCCCGCAGGGGGCGGTCTGGGGGGGTCACTTTGGGGTCAGTTTTGGGTCTGGGGTCACTTTGGGGTCCCCGTCCCCGCAGGGGGCGGTCTGGGGTCAGTTTGGGGTCAGTTCTGGGTCTGGGGTCACTTTGGGGTCCCTGTCCCCGCAGGGGGCGGTCTGGGGTCAGTTTGGGGTCAGTTTTGGGTCTGGGGTCACTTTGGGGTCCCCATCCCCGCAGGGGGCGGTCTGGGGGGGTCAGTTTTGGGTCTGGGGTCAGTTCTGGGTCTGGGGTCAGTTTGGGGTCAGTTTTGGGTCTGGGGTCACTTTGGGGTCCCCATCCCCGCAGGGGGCGGTCTGGGGGGGTCAGTTTTGGGTCTGGGGTCAGTTCTGGGTCTGGGGTCAGTTTGGGGTCAGTTTTGGGTCTGGGGTCACTTTGGGGTCCCCATCCCCGCAGGGGGCGGTCTGGGGGGGTCAGTTTTGGGTCTGGGGTCAGTTCTGGGTCTGGGGTCAGTTTGGGGTCAGTTTTGGGTCTGGGGTCACTTTGGGGTCCCCATCCCCGCAGGGGGCGGTCTGGGGGGGTCAGTTTTGGGTCTGGGGTCAGTTCTGGGTCTGGGGTCAGTTTGGGGTCAGTTTTGGGTCTGGGGTCACTTTGGGGTCCCCATCCCCGCAGGGGGCGGTCTGGGGGGGTCAGTTTTGGGTCTGGGGTCAGTTTTGGGTCTGGGGTCACTTTGGGGTCACTTTGGGGTCCCCGTCCCCGCAGGGGGCGGTCTGGGGGGGTCAGTTTTGGGTCTGGGGTCAGTTTTGGGTCTGGGGTCACTTTGGGGTCCCCGTCCCCGCAGGGGGCGGTCTGGGGGGGTCAGTTTTGGGTCTGGGGTCAGTTTTGGGTCTGGGGTCACTTTGGGGTCCCCGTCCCCGCAGGGGGCGGTCTGGGGGGGTCAGTTTTGGGTCTGGGGTCAGTTTTGGGTCTGGGGTCACTTTGGGGTCCCCGTCCCCGCAGGGGGCGGTCTGGGGGGGTCAGTTTTGGGTCTGGGGTCAGTTTTGGGTCTGGGGTCACTTTGGGGTCCCCGTCCCCGCAGGGGGCGGTCTGGGGGGGTCAGTTTTGGGTCTGGGGTCAGTTTTGGGTCTGGGGTCACTTTGGGGTCCCCGTCCCCGCAGGGGGCGGTCTGGGGGGGTCAGTTTTTGGGTCAGGGACCCTCAGGGACCCCCTGGGATGGGTCAGGGACCCCCTTGGGACCCCCTGGGGTGGGTCAGGGACCCCCGTTGGGACCCCCTGGAATGGGTCAGGGACCCTCAGGGACCCCCTGGGATGGGTCAGGGACCCCCTTGGGACCCCCTGGGGTGGGTCAGGGACCCCCGTTGGGACCCCCTGGAATGGGTCAGGGACCCTCAGGGACCCCCTGGGATGGGTCAGGGACCCCCTTGGGACCCCCTGGGGTGGGTCAGGGACCCCCGTTGGGACCCCCTGGAATGGGTCAGGGACCCTCAGGGACCCCCTGGGATGGGTCAGGGACCCCCTTGGGACCCCCTGGGGTGGGTCAGGGACCCCCGTTGGGACCCCCTGGAATGGGTCAGGGACCCTCAGGGACCCCCTGGGATGGGTCAGGGACCCCCTTGGGACCCCCTGGGGTGGGTCAGGGACCCCCGTTGGGACCCCCTGGAATGGGTCAGGGACCCTCAGGGACCCCCTGGGATGGGTCAGGGACCCCCTTGGGACCCCCTGGGGTGGGTCAGGGACCCCCGTTGGGACCCCCTGGAATGGGTCAGGGACCCTCAGGGACCCCCTGGGATGGGTCAAGGACCCCCTTGGGACCCCTTGGGGTGGGTCAGGGACCCCCTGGGGTGGGTCAGGGACCCTCAGGGACCCCCTGGGATGGGTCAGGGACCCCCTTGGGACCCCCTGGGGTGGGTCAGGGACCCCCGTTGGGACCCCCTGGAATGGGTCAGGGACCCTCAGGGACCCCCTGGGATGGGTCAGGGACCCCCTTGGGACCCCTTGGGGTGGGTCAGGGACCCCCTGGGGTGGGTCAGGGACCCCCAGGCCCCCCGCGCCGCCCCCGGCGCGTCCCCGTGGTGCCCTGACGGGCGCTGTCCCGCAGGGACCGGGAGCGGGAGCGGGAGCGGGACCGCCGGGAGCGCTCTCGGGAACGGGAGCGGCGCCGTTCGCGCTCCCGGGAGCGGCGGCGGCGGACGCGGAGCCGCGAGAAGGACGAGAGGGAACGGAAACGCGGCGGCAGCCGCGACCGCAGCAAGGACCGCGACCGCGACCGCGACCGCAAACGCCGCTCGCGATCCCGCGACCGAAAACGCGACCGCGACCGCGACAAGAAAGACGAGGGACCCCCGGAACCACCGGAGCCCCCCGAGGAGCTGGGCGGGGGAGAGCCCGGCGGCGGCGAGGGGACGGCGGGGGAAGCGGCGGAGAAACGGGAGCGGGAGCGGGAGCGGCGGCGCGGGCACCGGGAGCGGGAGCGGCGGCGGGAGCGGGAGCGGGAGCGGGAGCAGGCGAGGGCGGCGACGGCGGCGCCGGGGCGGACGCGGAGATGTTCCTGGCGCCGGAGGGAGCGCCCGCCGCCGACGGCTACCTGGGCACCGAGAACGGCTACCTGCTGGAGCCGCCGCTGCAGTGACAATAAACGGCTGCACCGGCACCGGCACCGGCACCGGCGGCGCTCCTCGGGGCCGGGGGGGGTCAGATAGAATTGGGATTTTTTGGATACAGTTTGGTTATTTTTGGGTTTTTTTCAGGTGGAATTGTGGATTTTTGGGTCCAATTTGGGTTTTTTTCAGGTGGAATTGGGGAGGTTTGGGTCCAGTTTGGGGTTTTTTGGGATTTTTTCAGGTGGGATTGGGGAGGTTTTGGGTCCTTTTTGGGGTTTTTTGGGATTTTTTCAGGTGGGATTGGGGAGGTTTTGGGTCCTTTTTGGGGTTTTTTGGGATTTTTTCAGGTGGGATTGGGGAGGTTTTGGGTCCTTTTTGGGGTTTTTTGGGTTTTTCTCAGGTGGGATTTGGGATTTTTTGGGTCCTTTTTGGGTTTTTTTTTTCAGGTAGAATTGGGATTTTTTTGATACAATTTGGGGATTTTTGGGTTTTTTTCTGGTGGAATTGTGAGGTTTTGGGTCCAGTTTGGGGCTTTTTCAGGTGGGATTGGGGAGGTTTGGGTCCAGTTTGAGTTTTTTTGGGATTTTTTCTGGTGGAATTGTGGATTTTTGGGTCCAGTTTGGGGTTTTTTGGGGTTTTTCTCAGGTGGAATTGTGGATTTTTGGGTCCAGTTTAGGGTTTTTTGGGGTTTTTCTCAGGTGGAATTGTGGATTTTTGGGTCCAGTTTAGGGTTTTTTGGGGTTTTTCTCAGGTGGAATTCGGGAGGTTTTGGGTCCAGTTAGGGGGGTTTTGGGTTTTTTTCAGGTGGAATTGGGATTTTTTGGATACAATTTAGTTATTTTTGGGTTTTCCTCAGGTGGAATTGGGGAGGTTTTGGGTCCAGTTTGGGGTTTTTTGGGGTTTTACAGGTGGGATTGGGGAGGTTTTTGGGTCCTTTTTGGGGTTTTACAGGTAGGATTGGGGAGGGTTTGGGTCCAGTTTGGGGTTTTTTGGGTCCAGTTTGGGGTTTTTTGGTTTTTTCATGTGGAATTGGGGAGGTTTTGGGTCCAGTTTGGGGTTTTTTCAGGTGGGATTGGGGAGGTTTTGGGTCCTTTTTGGGGTTTTTTTCAGGTGGGATTGGGGAGGTTTTGGGTCCTTTTTGGGGTTTTTTTCAGGTGGGATTGGGGAGGTTTTGGGTCCTTTTTGGGGTTTTTTGGGATTTTTTCAGGTGGGATTGGGGAGGTTTTGGGTCCTTTTTGGGGTTTTTTCAGGTGGAATTGGGGAGGTTTTGGGTCCTTTTTGGGGTTTTTTCAGGTGGAATTGGGGAGGTTTTGGGTCCTTTTTGGGGTTTTTTCAGGTGGAATTGGGGAGGTTTTTTGGGGTTTTTCTCAGATGGAATTGGGGAGGTTTTGGGACCAGTTTGGGGTTTTTTGGGGTTTTTCTCAGATGGAATTGGGGAGGTTTTGGGACCAGTTTGGGGTTTTTTCTGGTGGAATTGGGGAGGTTTGGGTCCAGTTTAGGGTTTTTTGGGTTTTTCTCAGGTGGAATTGGGGATTTTTTGGGTCCACTTTGGGGTTTTTTGGGGTTTTCTCAGGTGGGATTGGGGAGGTTTTGGGTCCTTTTTGGGGTTTTTCTCAGGTGGGATTGCGGAGGTTTGGGTCCAGTTTGGGATTTTTTCAGGTGGGATTGGGGAGGTTTTGGGTCCTTTTTGGGGTTTTTCTCAGGTGGGATTGCGGAGGTTTGGGTCCAGTTTGGGATTTTTTCAGGTGGGATTGGGGAGGTTTTGGGTCCTTTTTGGGGTTTTTCTCAGGTGGGATTGCGGAGGTTTGGGTCCAGTTTGGGTTTTTTTCAGGTGGGATTGGGGAAGTTTTGGGTCCAGTTTGGGGTTTTACAGGTGGGATTGGGGAGGTTTGGGTCCAGTTTGGGGTTTTTTCAGGTGGAATTGGGGATTTTTTGGGTCCAATTTGGGGATTTTTGGGATTTTTTCAGGTGGAATCGGGGAGTTTTTTGATACAATTTAGTTATTTTTGGGTTTTTCTCAGGTGGAATCGGGGAGGTTTTGGGTCCTTTTTGGGGTTTTTTGGGGTTTTTTCAGGTGGAATTGGGAATTTTTTGGGTCCAATTTGGGGTTTTTTTCAGGTGGAATTGGGGTGTTTTGGGTCCAGTTTGGGGTTTTTTTGGGTTTTTTTCTGGTGGAATTTGGGATTTTTTGGGTCCTTTTTGGGGTTTTTTTCAGATAGAATTGGGATTTTTTGGATACAATTTGGTTATTTTTGGGTTTTTTTCAGGTGGAATTGGGGATTTTTTGGGTCCTTTTTGGGGTTTTTTTTCTGGTGGGATTGGGGAGTTTTGGATCCAATTTGGGCATTTTTGGGTTTTTCTTAGGTGGGATTGTGGATTTTTGGGTCCAGTTTGGGGTTTTTTCAGGTGGAATTGGGGAGGCTTTGGGTCCAGTTTGGGGTTTTTCTCAGGTGGAATTGTGGATTTTTGGGTCCAGTTTAGGGTTTTTTGGGGGTTTTTCAGGTGGAATTGGGATTTTTTTTGATACAATTCAGTTATTTTTGGGTTTTTCTCAGGTGGAATTGGGAATTTCTTGGGTCCAGTTTGGGGTTTTCTCAGGTAGAATTGGGATTTTTTGCTCCAATTTGGGGGTTTTTGGGATTTTTTTTGGTGGAATTGGGAATGTTTTGGGTCCAGTTTAGGGTTTTTTGGGGTTTTTCTCAGGTGGAATTGGGGATTTTTTTGGTCCAATTTGGGGTTTTTTCATGATGGAATTGGGGATTTCACAACAATTTTGGGTTTTTTCAGGTGGAATTGGGGAATTTTTGCTCCAGTTTGGGTTTTTAGCTCCAATTTTGGGGATTTTGCAACAATTTGGGTTTTTTATCAGGTGGAATTGAGGAATTTTTGAGAAAATTTGGGGTTTTTTTCAGGTGGAATTGGGGATTTTTTGGTCCAAAATTTTTTTTTTACCCCTAAAGATGTCCCCCCTCATTTCGGGGTCCTTCCCTAAAAAGAGCTGCCCCCCCTCCCCCCAAATTTGGGGACTTTTTCTCACCCCAAAATTTGCGACATCCTCCCAATTTTGGGTTCTTTTCGCTCAGAATTGGGGTCTCTCCCTCCCCAATTCCCCCTCCCCAAAATTCGGGGTCTTCACCCTCAAATTCGGGGTCCCCCCACCCCATTCCCCCCCTCCAAAATTTGGGTTTTTTCTCCTCCCCCGAATTTGGGGAGCTCCCCTGTCTGCGCATGCGCAGCGGCTGTGAGTCTTTGCACGGGGGCGTGGCCAGCGCGGGACACGGGGCGTGGTCAGCGCGCACCCAAATAAGGGCATGGGCGTGGCCACGCGTAGCAGACGTGACTCGGAACGGGCGGTGGGCGTGGTCTGGATGAGAAAGGGGCGTGGTTTGTGCGGAAAGAGGCGTGGTCAGGGGTGGGCGTGGCCGCGCGAAGATGGCAGCGCTGAGCGGGGACGCGCTGGGGCTGGAGCGGGGTACGGGGGGGATTTT
>NW_024502092.1:8520-17961 GCF_017590055.1 Onychostruthus taczanowskii
GAAGCACTCCCCGCTGCACCACTTCCAAAAATAGAAAAAACCCCCAAAAAATCCCCGAAAATACCCGAAAATAACCCCAAAATCCCGGGGGTTTGGGCAAAATCACGGGAATTCCAAGACATAAACCCCAAATCCGCCCCAAATCCGCCCCAAATCCGCCCCAAATCCGCCCCAAATCCGCCCCAAATCCGCCCCAAATCCGCCCCAAATCCGCCCCAAATCCGCCCCAAATCCGCCCCAAATCCGCCCCAAATCCGCCCCAAATCCGCCCCAAATCCGCCCCAAATCCGCCCCAAATCCGCCCCAAATCCGCCCCAAATCCGCCCCAAATCCGCCCCAAATCCGCCCCAAATCCGCCCCAAATCCGCCCCAAATCCGCCCCAAATCCGCCCCAAATCCGCCCCAAATCCGCCCCAAATCCGCCCCAAATCCGCCCCAAATCCGCCCCAAATCCGCCCCAAATCCGCCCCAAATCCGCCCCAAATCCGCCCCAAATCCGCCCCAAATCCGCCCCAAATCCGCCCCAAATCCGCCCCAAATCCGCCCCAAATCCGCCCCAAATCCACCCCAAAACTGCCCCAAACTGCCCCAGAACCCCCAGATCCGCCCCAAAACCCAGCCAGAAACCCCCAAATCCACCCCAAAACCACCCCAAAACCGCCCAGAAACCCCAAATATGCCCCAAAACCCAGCCAGAAACCCCAAATCCACCCCAGAAACCCCAAATCCGCCCCAAAACCACCCCAAATCCACCCGAAAACAGCCCCAGAACCCCCAAATCCACCCCAAAACTGCCCCAAAACCAACCTAAAACCCCCAAATCCACTCCAAAACCACCCCAAAACCCCAAATCCACCCCTAATTCACCCCAGAGATCCCAAATCCACCCCAAAACCAACCTAAAACCCCCAAATCCATCCCAAAACCCCCCAAATCACCCCAAAACCATCAAATCCACCCCAAAACCAACCCAAAAACCCCAAAATCACCCCAAAACCACTCCAGGAACCCCAAAACCAACCTAAAACCCCAAATCCACCCCAAATCTGCCTCAAAACCCACCCAGAAACCCCCAAATTCACCCCAAAACCACCCCAAATCCCCCCCAAACCCCCAAATCCACCCCAAAGCCCCCCAAATCACCCCAAAACCATCAAATCCTCCCCAAAACCAACCCAAAAACCCCAAAATCACCCCAAAACCACTCCAGGAACCCCAAAACCGACCTGGGAACCCCAAAAATCACCCTGGGAAACCCAAAACCACCCCAGGAACCCCAAAAATCACCCTGGGAACTCCAAAAATCACCCTGGGAACCCCAAAAAGCATCCTGGGAACCCCCAAAATCACCCAGGAAACCCCAAAACCGACCTGGGAACTCCAGAAATCACCGTGGGAACCCCAAAATCCTCCGGGTCCCCCCAGTTTCCTCCCGGAGCCCCCCCAAATCTCTGCAGCTGCCCATTGGGGGGTCCGGGGGGGCTGCCCGGGGGTTTTGGGGTCCCCCCAACCCCGGGGTCCCCCCAGGTCTACGAGCAGCTCTACGACACCTTGGACATCGCAGGGAGCCCCGAAATCCGCGCCCACGCCACGGCCAAGGTACCCCAAAAACAGCACGGGACCCCAAAAACCCCCCTGGGACCCCAAAAACCCCCCTGGGACCCCAAAAACACCCTGGGACCCCAAAAACATCACCAGGGACCCCAAAAACACCCCTGGGAAACCTAAAAACACTCCCAGGACTCCAAAAGTCACCCCAGACCCCAAAACACCTCAATGTCCTCATATGCCCTCAATGTCCCCAATGTCCCAAATATCCCCAGTGTCCCCAACGTCTCCAATGCCCCCACATCCCCGATGTCCCCAGTGTCCCCAATCCCCCCAATGTCCCAAATATCCCCAATATCCCCAATGTCCCCAACGTCCCCAACGTCCCCAGTCACGGTGGCGGCCTTCGCGGCCAGCGAGGGCCACGCCCACCCGCGGGTGGTGGAGCTGCCCAAGACCGAGGAGGGTTTGGGCTTCAACATCATGGGGGGCAAGGAGCAGAACTCGCCCATCTACATCTCGCGCGTCATCCCGGGCGGCGTGGCCGACCGCCACGGGGGGCTCAAGCGGGGGGACCAGCTGCTCAGCGTCAACGGGGTGGTGAGGATGGGGGCAATTCCCGGGCTTTTGGGGTTTTTGGGTGGATAAATTGGGATTTTGGGGGGTTTGGAGTGGGTAAATTGGGGTTTGGAGTGGTTAAGTGGGGGTTTTGGGGTGGTTTTGGGGGGTTTGGGTGGGATTCGGGGTGGCCGACCGCCACGGGGGGCTCAAGCGGGGGGACCAGCTGCTCAGCGTCAACGGGGTGGTGAGGATGGGGGCAATTCCCGGGATTTTGGGGTTTTTGGGTGGATAAATTGGGATTTTGGGGGGTTTGGAGTGGGTAAATTGGGGTTTGGAGTGGTTAAGTTGGGGTTTTGGGGTGGTTTTGGGGGGTTTGGGTGGGATTCGGGGTGGCCGACCGCCACGGGGGGCTCAAGCGGGGGGACCAGCTGCTCAGCGTCAACGGCGTGGTGAGGATGGGGGCAATTCCCGGGATTTTGGGGTTTTTGGGCAGTTAAATTGGGGTTTTGGGTGCATGAATTGGGGTTTGGAGTAGGTATTTTGGGGTTTTGGGGTGGTTTTGGGGGGTTTGGGTGGAATTTGGGGGGACCAGCTGCTCAGCGTCAATGGCGTGGTGAGGATTGGGGCAATTCCCGGGATTTTGGGGTTTTTGGGTGGTTTAACTGGGATTTTGGGGGGTTTGGAGCAGTTCAGTTGGGGTTTGGGGGGTTTGGAGCGGGTAAATTTGGGTTTGGGGTACTTAAATTGGGATTTGGGGTGGGTAAATTGGGGGTTTTAGGGGTGATTTTAGGGTTGGGGCGGGTTTGGGTGGGTTTTGGGGTTTCCGACAGGTTTTTGGGATCGGGGCAGTTTTTGGGTGGGTTTTGGGGGTTCTGGTTGGGTTTTTGGGGTTTTGGTTGGGTTTTTGGGACTCTGGTTGGGTTTTTCAGACCGGGGTCATTTTTGGTTGGGTTTTTGGGACTCTGGTTGGGTTTTTCAGACCGGGGTCATTTTTGGTTGGGGTTTTGGGACTCTGGTTGGGTTTTTCAGACCGGGGTCATTTTTGGTTGGGGTTTTGGGACTCTGGTTGGGTTTTTCAGACCGGGGTCATTTTTGGTTGGGGTTTTGGGACTCTGGTTGGGTTTTTCAGACCGGGGTCATTTTTGGTTGGGGTTTTGGGACTCTGGTTGGGTTTTTCAGACCGGGGTCATTTTTGGTTGGGGTTTTGGGACTCTGGTTGGGTTTTTCAGACCGGGGTCATTTTTGGTTGGGGTTTTGGGACTCTGGTTGGGTTTTTGGGTTCGGGTCAGATTTTGGTTGGGTTTTGGGGGTTCTGGTTGGGTTTTGGCGTTCGGGGTCGATTTTGGTTGGGTTTTGGGGGTTTTGGTTGGGTTTTTGTGGTCGGGTCAGATTTTGGTTGGGTTTTGGGGGTTCTGGTTGGTTTTTTGGGGTTGGGGCAGTTTTTGGTTGGGTTTTTGGGACTCTGGTTGGGTTTTTGGGTTCGGGCAGGTTTTTGGTTGGGTTTTTGGGGTCGGGTCAGATTTTGGTTGGGTTTTTGGGGTTCTGGTTGGGTTTTTGGGATCAGGTCAGGTTTTGGTTGGGTTTTGGGGGTTCTGGTTGGGTTTTTGGGGTTGGGGCAGTTTTTGGTTGGGTTTTTGGGGTTCTGGGCAGTTTTTGCTTGGGTTTTTGGGACTCTGGTTGGGTTTTTGGGGTCGGGTCAGATTTTGGGTGGGTTTTTGGGGTTCTGGTTGGGGGATCGGGGCAGTTTTTGGGTGGGTTTTGGGGGTTCTGGTTGGGTTTTGGGGTTCGGGTCAGATTTTGGTTGGGTTTTCGGGGTTCTGGTTGGGTTTTTGGGATCAGGTCAGATTTTGGTTGGGTTTTTGGGGTTCTGGTTGGGTTTTGGGGTTCGGGTCAGATTTTGGTTGGGTTTTTGGGGTTCTCGTTGGGTTTTTGGGGTTGGGGCAGTTTTTGGTTGGGTTTTTGGGGTTTTGGTTGGGTTTTTGGGACTCTGGTTGGGTTTTTCAGACCGGGGGCATTTTTGGTTGGGTTTTTGGGACTCTGGTTGGGTTTTTGGGTTCGGGTCAGATTTTGGTTGCTGATGGATGCTGCAGATTTTTTTTAGCTCCCTAAAAAGAGGGGGAAGAAGAGGAAGAGGAGGAGGAAGAATTGGCTTGGGTTTTTGGGGTTCTGGTTGGGTTTTTGGGTTCTGGGCAGTTTTGGGGTGTTTTTTGGGGCTCCATGGCGGGTTTTGGGGCGCAGAGCGTGGAGGGGGAGCAGCACGAGCGCGCGGTGGAGCTGCTGAAGGGATTTTGGGGTTCTGGTTGGGTTTTGGCGTTCGGGGTCGATTTTGGTTGGGTTTTGGGGGTTTTGGTTGGGTTTTTGTGGTCGGGTCAGATTTTGGTTGGGTTTTGGGGGTTCTGGTTGGGTTTTTGGGGTTGGGGCAGTTTTTGGTTGGGTTTTTGGGGTTTTGGTTGGGTTTTTGGGGTTCTGGTTGGGTTTTTGGGATCAGGTCAGGTTTTGGTTGGGTTTTGGGGGTTCTGGTTGGGTTTTTGGGGTTGGGGCAGTTTTTGGTTGGGTTTTTGGGGTTTTGGTTGGGTTTTTGGGGTTCTGGTTGGGTTTTTCGGACCGGGGTCGTTTTTGGTTGGGTTTTTGGGGTTCTGGGCAGTTTTTGCTTGGGTTTTTGGGACTCTGGTTGGGTTTTTGGGGTCGGGTCAGATTTTGGGTGGGTTTTTGGGGTTCTGGTTGGGTTTTTCGGGCCGGGGTCGTTTTTGGTTGGGTTTTTGGGGTTCTGGTTAGGTTTCTGGGACCAGGGCAGTTTTGGGGTGTTTTTTGGGGCTCCATGGCGGGTTTTGGGGCGCAGAGCGTGGAGGGGGAGCAGCACGAGCGCGCGGTGGAGCTGCTGAAGGGATTTGGGTTTTTGGGTCCGGGGCAGTTTTGGGGTGTTTTTTGGGGCTCCATGGCGGGTTTTGGGGCGCAGAGCGTGGAGGGGGAGCAGCACGAGCGCGCGGTGGAGCTGCTGAAGGGATTTTGGGGTTCTGGTTGGGTTTTGGCGTTCGGGGTCGATTTTGGTTGCGTTTTGGGGGTTTTGGTTGGGTTTTTGTGGTCGGGTCAGATTTTGGTTGGGTTTTGGGGGTTCTGGTTGGTTTTTTGGGGTTGGGGCAGTTTTTGGTTGGGTTTTTGGGACTCTGGTTGGGTTTTTGGGTTCGGGCAGGTTTTTGGTTGGGTTTTTGGGGTCGGGTCAGATTTTGGTTGGGTTTTTGGGGTTCTGGTTGGGTTTTTGGGATCAGGTCAGGTTTTGGTTGGGTTTTGGGGGTTCTGGTTGGGTTTTTGGGGTTGGGGCAGTTTTTGGTTGGGTTTTTGGGGTTTTGGTTGGGTTTTTGGGGTTCTGGTTGGGTTTTTGGGATCAGGTCAGGTTTTGGTTGGGTTTTTGGGGTTCTGGTTGGGTTTTTCGGACCGGGGTCGTTTTTGGTTGGGTTTTTGGGGTTCTGGGCAGTTTTTGCTTGGGTTTTTGGGACTCTGGTTGGGTTTTTGGGGTCGGGTCAGATGTTTGGTGGGTTTTTGGGGTTCTGGTTGGGTTTTTGGGACTGGGTCAGGTTTTGGTTGGGTTTTTGGGGTTCTGGTTGGGTTTTGGGTTCAGGCCAGTTTTTGGTTGGGTTTTTGGGGTTCTGGTTAGGTTTCTGGGACCAGGGCAGTTTTGGGGTGTTTTTTGGGGCTCCATGGCGGGTTTTGGGGCGCAGAGCGTGGAGGGGGAGCAGCACGAGCGCGCGGTGGAGCTGCTGAAGGCGGCGCAGGGCTCGGTGAAGCTCGTGGTGCGTTACACGCCGCGCGTGCTCGAGGAGATGGAGGCGCGCTTCGAGAAGCTCCGCACGGCGCGGCGCCGGCAGCACAACAGCTACTCGTGAGCGCCCCGGCCCCAGACCCCCAATCCCTGTGCTCCCAAATCCCGAACCCCCAAATCCCCGAGTCCCCAAAGCCCAAAATCCCTGAGTCCCCAAACCCCCAAATCCCTGAGTCCCCAAAACCCCAAATCCCTGAGTCCCCAACCCCAAAATCCCTGAGTCCCTAAATCCCCAAAATCCCTGAGTCCCCAACCCCAAAATCCCTGAGTCCCCAAACCCAAAATCCCTGAATCCCTGAGTCCACAAACCTCAAATCTCCAAATCCCTGACTCCTCAAACCCCAAATTCCTGAGTCCTCTAACCCCAAACCCCAAATTCCTGAGTCCCCAAACCCCAAAATCCCCGAGTCCACAAACCCCAAATCTCCAAATCCCTGACTCCTCAAACCCCAAATTCCTGAGTCCTCTAACCCCAAACCCCAAACTCCAAAATCCCTAAATCCCAAAATCCCTGAGTCCCAAAATCCCTGAGTCCCAAAATCCCTGAGTCCCCAAACTCCAAAATCCCTAAATCCCAAAATCCCTGAGTCCCCAAATCCCTGAGTCCCCAAACCCAAAATCCCTGAGTCTCTAAATCCCCAAAACCCCAAGTCCCCAAACCCCCAAATCCCCAAATCCCTGACTCCTCAAACTCCAAATTCCTGAGTCCTCTAACCCCAAACCCAAAATCCCTGAGTCCCTAAATCCCAAAATCCCTAAATCCCAAAATCCCTGAGTCCCCAAATCCTCAAATCCCTGACTCCTCAAACCCCAAAACCCCGAGTCCCCAAACCCCCAAATCCCTGAGTTCCCAAACCCAAAATCCCAAATTCCTGAGTCCCCAAACCCAAAATCCCAAAATTCCTGAGTCCCCAAACCCCAAATCCCCCAATCCCTGAATCCTAAATCCCTGAATTTCCAAATCCCAAATCCCAAAATCCTGAACCGCCCCCAAATTTCACCCCGAGTTCCCCTGACCCCGCTGACCCCTCCCCAATTTCACCCCACAGGTCGCTGGAATGTGTATATTTGGCACATTCTGTACAGTATTTATTGGCTGCTATTTAAAGGTGTGGCCCAGGTGGGTCACCTGTGTCACCTGAGTGTCACCTGTGTCACCTCTGTCACCTGTGTCACCTCTGTCACCTATGGGGGGGTTACCTGTGTCACCTGTGTCACCTGTGTCACCTCAGTGTCACTTGTGTCACCTGTGGGGGGGTCACCTGTGTCACCTGTGTGTCCTGTGTGTCACGTGTGTCACCTGAGTGTCACCTCTGTCACCTGTGTGTCACCTCAGTGTCACCTGAGTGTCACCTGTGTGTCACCTCTGTCACCTCTGTCACCTGTGTGTCACCTGTGTCACCTGTGTCACCTGTGCCAAACCCAAAATCCCAAAATTCCTGAGTCCCCAAACCCCAAATCCCCCAATCCCTGAATCCTAAATCCCTGAATTTCCAAATCCCAAATCCCAAAATCCTGAACCGCCCCCAAATTTCACCCCGAGTTCCCCTGACCCCGCTGACCCCTCCCCAATTTCACCCCACAGGTCGCTGGAATCGAGGGGGTAGAACCCCCCAGGACCCCCCAAACTCACCTGGGACCCCCCGGGACCCCCCTGGGACCCCCTGCGAGCCCCCAAAGTCCCCTGGGCCCCCCCGGGACCCCCTGGGATCCCCCCAGGACTCCCCAAAATCACCTGGAAGCCCCCAGGACCCTCTGGGACCCCCCTGGGATGGGACCCCCCCCAAAGACCCCCCTGGACCCCTTGGGAACCCCCAGAACCTTCTGGGACCCCCTGGGACCCCTCCCAGGACCCCCCAATGTCACCTATGGGGGGGTTACCTGTGTCACCTGTGTCACCTGTGTCACCTCAGTGTCACTTGTGTCACCTGTGGGGGGGTCACCTGTGTCACCTGTGTGTCACGTGTGTCACCTGAGTGTCACCTCTGTCACCTGTGTGTCACCTCAGTGTCACCTGAGTATCACCTGTCACCTGTGTGTCACCTGTGTCACCTGTGTCACCTGTGGGGGGTCACCTCTGTCACCTGTGTCACCTGAGTGTCACCTGTGTCACCTGAGAGTCACGTGACCGTCCCCGGGCTGGGGGGAGGGGCCCAGGTGCCTTTTTTGGGTGGGGAAAAGAGGAAACGGGGGTCGGTAACCATGGCAACGGGTGTGTGTGTGTGTGTGTGTGTGTGCGCTGTCGCCATGGCAACGGGATGGGAATGGGTCGGTTTCCATGGCAACGGGACGGGAGGGGATCTCGTCTCCATGGCAACGGGGCTGGATGGGGGGGTGTGGGTCCGTCTCCATGGCAACGGGGGCGGTTTCCATGGCAACGCGCAGGGCACGGGAGGGGCGTTCCGTCTCCATGGCAACGGGGCTGGCTGATGCTCGGTCGCCATGGTGACCGCCCTGAAGGGGCGGCCATGCCGTCTCCATGGCAACGCGGCCCGGTTTCCATGGCGACGCGCTCCATCCTCGCACGGGGGAAGGGGGGGGGAGCGATCCCGTTGCCATGGCGACGCACGGGGGGGATGGGAAATGGTCCATCCCCATGGCAACGGAGGGGGCGGGGCCGTCTCCATGGCAACGCGCATGCGCGGCCGCCCCCGCCCCCGCCCGATGACATCACCCCGCCGCGGCCCCGCCCCCCGCGCGCTCCCATTGGCCGCTCGCGCCCAGGCCACGCCCCTCCCCGCTCGGAGCCCAGGTAGGAGCAGGGCCCGAGCCCCCCCGGAACCCCCCGGAACCCCCGGCCCGCCGCCGGTACCGCATCCCGAATCCCAGACCCGCATCCCGACCCCGGCATCCGCATCCCGACCCCATCCCGGCCCCGGCAGCCGCATCCCGAATCCCAAATCTGCATCCCAAACCCATCCCGGCCCCGGCAGCCGCATCCCGAATCCCAAATCCGCATCCCAAACCCGGCATCCGCATCCCCATCCCATCCCGGCCCCGGCATCCCCATCCCCATCCCATCCCTGCCTCGGCAGCCGCATCCCGAATCCCAAATCCGCATCCCAAATCCAGCATCGCCATCCCTAACCCGGCATCTCCATCCCAATCCTATCCCCGGCCCCTGCAGGCAAATCCCGAATCCCGAATCTGCATCCCAAACCCGGCATCGCCATCCCGGTCCCATCCAACCTCCGGCATCCGCATCCCGATCCCATCCCCGGCCCGGGCATCCCCTTCCCAAACCCGGCATCCGTATCCCGAATCCCAAATCCGCATCCCGAACCTGCCATCTCCATCCCAAACCCGGCATCTCCATCCCGACCCCATCCCGGCCCCTGCAGCCAAATCCCAAATCTCCATCCCAAACCTGCCATCCATATCCCGACCCCATCCCACCTCCACATCCAGGTCCCGCATCCCGATCCCATCCCCGGGCCCGGCCCCGCCGTCCCCATCCCATCCCACCCCATCCCATCCCATCCCATCCCATCCCATCCCACCCATCCCATCCCATA
>NW_024502092.1:18022-21785 GCF_017590055.1 Onychostruthus taczanowskii
ACCACATCCCAAACCCCATCCCACATCCCAAACCCCATCCCACCCCCCAAATCCATGTCCCCCCGGCTGTTGGTGTGGATCCAGCCCCCAAAACCCCATCCCAAACCCCACACCCCAAACCCCATCCCACCCCCCAAATCTGTGTCCCCCCAGCTGTTGGTGTGGATCCAGCCTCCCAAACCCCAAATGCCCTCCCAAACCCCACACCCCAAACCCCATCCCACCCCCCAAATCCGTGTCCTTCAGCTGCTGGCCTGGATCCAGACCCCCAAACCCCATCCCAAACCCCATCCCAAACCCAAAGCCAAATCCCATCCCAAACCCCATCCTAAAGCCCCCATGCCAAACCCTCCATCCTAAAGCCCCCATCCCGAACTCCGCACCCCCATCCCAAACCCCATCCTGATCCCAAACCCCATCCCAAACCTCATCCCAAACCTCAACCCAAACCCCCTTCCCAAACCCCGCACCCCCATCCCAAACCCCATCCCAAACCCCATCCCAAACCTGATCCCAAACCTGATCCCAAACCCCATCCTAAAGCCCCCATCCTGAACTCTGCACCCCCATCCCAAACCCCATCCCAAACCCCATCCCAAACCCCATCCTGATCCCAAACCCCATCCTGATCCCAAACCCCATCCTGATCCCAAACCCCATCCCAAACCTGATCCCAAACCTGATCCCACCCCCATCCCAAACCCATTGCACCCCTAGTGCATCCCCCTGCCCCATTTCATCCCAGTGCCCCCCAGTGCCCCCCATTTCATCCCAGTACCTTCATTGCATCCCATTGCACTCCCCAGCCCCCAGGTGTGCCCACGATGACGTGGGAGGTGCTGCCCACCCCCAGAGTGGGGTCAGGACCCCCAAAATGGGTCAGGACTGGAGCAGCCCTGGGTACTGATCCCGTATCCCCTCAGCCAGGTGTGCCCAGGTGTGCCCAGCTGCATGCAGGTGCCAGGATGATGTGGGAGGTGCTGCCCACCATCATCCAGGACCCCCAGGATAGGCCGGGACCCCCCGAGTGGTTCAGGCTTTGATCAGTCCTGGATCTCTCTCCCACTCTGTGCCCCCCCAGGTGCCTCCAGGTGTGCCCAGGTGCCAGGACGATGTGCGAAGTGGTGCCCACCCCCAGCCAGGACCCCCCGAGTGGTTCAGTTTCAGTTCAGTCCCTGATCTCTCCCACTCTGTGCCCCCCCAGCTGTGCCCAGGTGTGCCCAGGTGTGCCCGGGCACACGCAGGTGCCAGGATGATGTGCAAGGTGCTGCCCACCATCAGCCAGGACCCCCAGGATAGGCCAGGACCCCCAGAGTGGTTCAGGACCCCCAGAGTGGTTCAGTCTCAGTTCAGTCCCTGATCTCTCCCACTCCATGTCCCCCCAGGTGTGCCCAGGTGTGCCCAGGTGTGTGCAGGTGCCAGGATGATGTGCGAGGTGCTGCCCACCCCCAGCCCGGACCCCCAGGATAGGCCAGGACCCCCAGAGTGGTTCAGGACCCCAGGGTGGTTCAGGGCCCCCAAAGGACCCAGTCTCAGTTCAGTCCCTGACCTCTCCCACTCCGTGTCCCCCACAGGTGTGCCCAGGTGTGCCCAGGTGTGCTCAGGCGTGTGCAGGTGCACTCAGGTGCCAGGATGATGTGCGAGGTGCTGCCCACCATCAGCGAGGACCCCCTGAGTGGTTCAGAACCCCCAGAGTGGTTCAGTCTTGGTTCACCTGCTGACATTCCCTCCCACTCCGTGCCCCCCCAGGGGTGCCCAGGTGTGCCCGGGCACACGCAGGTGCCAGGATGATGTGCGAGGCGCTGCCCACCATCAGCGAGGACCCCCTGAGTGGTTCAGGACCCCCAGAGTGGTTCAGGCTTGGTTCACCTGCTGACACTCCCTCCCACTCCGTGCCCCCCCAGGGGTGCCCAGGTGTGCCCGGGCACACGCAGGTGCCAGGATGATGTGCGAGGCGCTGCCCACCATCAGCGAGGACCCCCTGAGTGGTTCAGGACCCCCAGAGTGGTTCAGGCTTGGTTCACCTGCTGACACTCCCTCCCACTCCGTGCCCCCCCAGGGGTGCCCAGGTGTGCCCGGGCACACGCAGGTGCCAGGATGATGTGCGAGGCGCTGCCCACCATCAGCGAGGACCCGCGGCGGGGCTCGGGCGCGGCCGAGGAGCCGGGGCTGGAGCAGCTGATGGTGCAGATGCTGCGGGAGCGCGAGCGGCTGCTGGAGACGCTGCGGGACACGCAGGAGGGGCTGAACACGGCGCACCTGCGGCTGCGCGACCTGGCGCACGAGCGGGACCTGCTGCAGCGCCAGCTCAACTGCGCCCTGCCCCAGGTGAGAGGGGCGGGGCTAAACTGGGTGTGGGAGGGGCTAAACTGGGTGTGGGAGGGGTTAAAGAAGGTGTGGTCAGGGGCTGAGCATGGCGTACCTGTGCACACCTGGCACACGAGTGGGACCTGCTGCAGCACCGGCTCTACTGCGCCCTGCCCGAGGTGAGAGGGACAGGGCTAGACTGGTGTGGGAGGGGCTAAACTGGCTGTGGGAGGGGCTAAACTGGGTGTGGTGGGGTTAAATTGGGTGTGGTGGGGTTGTGGGAGGGGTTAAATGGGGTGTGGTCAGGGGCTGAACACAGCACACCTGGCACACGAGCGGGACCTGCTGCAGCGCCAGCTCAACTGCGCCCTGCCCCAGGTGAGAGGGGCGGGGCTAAACTGGTGTGGGAGGGGCTAAACTGGGTGTGGGAGGGGTTAAAGAAGGTGTGGTCAGGAGCTGAGCAGGGCGAACCTGGGCACACCTGGCACACGAGCGGGACCTGCTGCAGCACCGGCTCTACTGCGCCCTGCCACAGGTGAGAGGGGCGGGGCTAAACTGGTGTGGGAGGGGCTAAACTGGGTGTGGGAGGGGCTAAACTGGGTGTGATGGGGTTGTGGGAGGGGTTAAAGCAGGTGTGGTCAGGGGCTGAACACAGCACACCTGGCACACGAGCGGGACCTGCTGCAGCGCCGGCTCTACTGCGCCCCGCCACAGGTGAGAGGGGCGGGGCTTAACTGGGGCTGGGAGGAGCTAAACTGGGTGTGGGAGGAGCTAAACTGGTGTGGGAGGGGCTAAAATGGGTGTGGTGGGGTTGTGGGAGGGGTTAAAGCAGGTGTGGTCAGGGAGATGAACAAGGCACACCTGCGTGCACCTGGCACACGAGCGGGACCTGCTGCAGCGTCAGCTCAACTGCGCCCTGCCCCAGGTGAGAGGGGCGGGGCTAAACTGGTGTGGGAGGGGCTAAACTGGGTGTGGGAGGGGCTAAACTGGGTGTGGGAGGGGCTAAACTGGGTGTGGGAGGGGTTAAACTGGGTGTGGGAGGGGCTAAACTGGTGTGGGAGGAGCTAAACGGGGTGTGGCACTGTGGGGGTCAGGTGTGGGAGGGGTTAAAGCTGGTGTGCTCAGGAGCTGGGCAGGTGAGTGCGGGTCAGGTGTGGGAAAGTTTGGGGGAGTGCTCAGAGTGGGCGTGGCACTTTGGGGGCGGGGTTAAAGTGGGTGTGGCCAGAGAGGGGCAGAGCGGTTGGGCAGGTGAGTGCCAGGTGGGACAGACCCCGTGTCCCTGTGTCCCCAGCGCTGTCCCCAGTGATGTCCCCGGCGCTGTCCCCACTGTCCCTGTGCTCCATGTCCCCAACGTCCCAAATGTCCCCAATGTCCCCAGTGTCCCCAATGTCCCCAATGTCCCCAATGTCCCAAATGTCCCCAATGTCCCCAATGTCCCCAATGTCCCCAATGTCCC
>NW_024502092.1:21818-22318 GCF_017590055.1 Onychostruthus taczanowskii
CTGGTGTGGGAGGGGCTAAACTGGGTGTGGGGGGGGTTAAACGGGGTGTGGGAGGGGCTAAACTGGTGTGGGAGGGATTAAACTGGGTGTGGGAGGGGCTAAACTGGTGTGGGAGGGGCTAAACTGGGTGTGGGAGGGGTTAAACTGGGTGTGGGAGGGGCTAAACTGGTGTGGGAGTGGCTAAACGGGGTGTGGCACTGCGGGGGTCAGGTGTGGGAGGGGTTAAAGCAGGTGTGCTCAGGAGCTGGGCAGGTGAGTGCGGGTCAGGTGTGGGAAAGTTTGGGGGAGTGCTCAGAGTGGGCGTGGCACTTTGGGGGCGGGGTTAAAGTGGGTGTGGCCAGAGAGGGGCAGAGCGGTTGGGCAGGTGAGTGCCAGGTGGGACAGACCCCGTGTCCCTGTGTCCCCAGCGCTGTCCCCAGTGATGTCCCCGGCGCTGTCCCCACTGTCCCTGTGCTCCATGTCCCCAACGTCCCCAATGTCCCCAATGTCCCCAATGTCCC
>NW_024502092.1:22354-24969 GCF_017590055.1 Onychostruthus taczanowskii
CCCCCCACTGTCCCCAGTGTCCCCAATCCCCCCAGTGTCCCCAATCCCCCCGGTGTCCCCGGTGTCCCCAGTGTCCCCACTGTGCCGTGGTGTCCCCAGGAGCTGGCGGCGCTGACCAAGGAGCTGAACCTGTGCCGGGAGCAGCTCCTGGAGCGCGAGGAGGAGATCGCCGAGCTCAAGGCCGAGCGCAACAACACCCGCGTGAGCACCGGGGACAGCGGGGACAGCGGGGACAGCGGGGACAGCGGGGACAGCGGGGCCTGGGGGGGGGTCCTGGGGGGTCTTGAAGGGTCCCTGAGGGGTTCTGGGGGGGTTCAGAGTGACCTGGGGGGGTTTCAGGGTGACCTGGTGGCACCCGGTGGCACCTGAAGGGATCTCAGGAGGGTTTTGAGGTGACCTGGAGGGTTTTGAGGGGTCTTGGGGGATCCCTGAGTGGTTTTGGGGTGACCTGGGGGGTCCCTGGGGGGGGTTCCAAGGTGACCTGGTGGCACCTGGGGGTCCTCAAGGGCTCCTGGTGGGACCCAAAGGGGACTTTGAGGTCACACAGGTGGCTCTGGGGACATCTTAGGGGGGGTTCTGGTGTCCCCCCGGTGTCCCCCCGGTGTCACCTTGGTGTCCCCCCGGTGTCCCCCCGGTGTCACCCCGGTGTCCCCCAGGTGCGGGAGCGGCTGCGGGTGGCCCTGGAGCGCGTGGCCGTCCTCGAGGAGGAGCTGGAGGTGTCCAACCAGGAGGTGGGGACAGCAGGGGACAGCGGGGGACAGCGGGGTGGTGACACGGGGGTGGGTGACACTGAGGTGGTGACACCAGGGTGTCCCGCTGGGTGGCGCCAGGGGTGACGCCCATCACGGTCCTTTGGAGGGTGACATCTGTCCCCTGTCCCTGTCCCCGTGTCCCTGGGGGTGACACTGTCCCTGTCCCTGTCTTTCTGTCCCCTGTCCCTGTCCCTGCAGGAGCAGCTGTCCCTGTTGGTGACACTGTCCCTGTCCCCACAGTCCCTGTCCCTGAGGTGACACTATCCCTGTCCCTGTCCCTATCCCTGTTGGTGACACTGTCCCTGTCCCCACAGTCCCTGTCCCTGTTGGTGACACTGTCCCTGTCCCCAGTCCCTGTCCCTGTCAGTGACACTGTCCCTGTCCCCACAGTCCCTGTCCCTGCGGGAGCAGCTGTCCCGGCGCCGCTCGGGCCTGGAGGATGCAGCCACCGACGGGGACAGCGCGGTGAGGGGACAGCGGGGACACCGGGGGGACACCGGGGGGGTCAGGGGTCACTGGGGGGTCAGGGGTCTGGTCAGGGGTCAGGGAGCTTGTTAGGGTCAGTGGTCAGGAGATTGGTGTCCTGGTGGGGTCACTGGTCACTGGCCAGTGTCCGGGGGGGGGCAGTGTCCCCGGGGGGGTCAGTGGTCACTGTCCCTGGGCGGGTCAGTGGTCACTGGTCATGGGGGGTCAGTGGTCAGTGGTCAGTGGTCAGTGTCCAGGGGAGTCAGTGTCCGGGAGGGGTCAGTGGTCAGTGTCCCAGGGGGTCAGTGGTCAGTATCTGGGTGTTCAGTGCTCAGTGTCCGGGGGGGTCAGTGTCCCCAGGGGGGTCAGTGGTCAGTGGTCAGTGGCCCTGGGGGATCAGTGGTCAGTGCTCAGTGTCCGGGGGGGTCAGTGCTCAGTGTCCCTGGGGGATCAGTATTAGGAAAAAACTGTGAAAAATGGGGAAAAAACGGTGAAAAACCGGTGAAAAATGGTAAAAAATAGCCCAAACTGGGAGGGTTTCACCCCAAACTGGGAGGGTTTCACCCCAAACTGGGAGGGTCTCACCCCAAACTGGGAGGGTCTCACCCCAAACTGGGAGGGTTTCACCCCAAACTGGGAGGGTCTCACCCCAAACTGGGAGGGTCTCACCCCAAACTGCAAACTGGGAGGGAATGGCCCAAAATGGGAAGGAATGACTGTCCCTAGTGTCCCCAACACTCTCAGTGTCCCCAGTGTCCCCAACATCCCCAATCCCCCCCAATGTCCCCATCGTCCCAAATGTCCCCATTGTCCCCAATGTCCCCAATCCCCTCAATGTCCTTAAATGTCCCCATTGATGTCTCCACCACTGGTTGATGTTGTCCCCCCCCCATCCTTTTCTTTCACCCAATGTCCCCAAATGTCCCCGATGTCCCCAATCCCCACAATGTCCCCAAATGCCCCCAAATTCCCCAACGTCCTCAATGCCACTGATGTCCCCAATATCCCCAAATGTCCCCGATGTCCCCGATGTCCCCAATGTCCCCGATGTCCCCAGAGCGAGGAGAAGGGCCGGCAGCTGCAGGAGTGGCTGGAGAACACCTGATGTCCCCGTGTCCCCAGTGACCCCAATGTCCCTGACAACCCCCAATGTCCCCAATGTCCCCGATGTCCCCGATGTCCCCAATGTCCCCAGTGTCCCCAATGTCCCCAACGTCCCCAGAGCGAGGAGAAGGGCCGGCAGCTGCAGGAGTGGCTGGGGGGCGCCAAGGCCAAGCTGCAGCTGACCCTGCAGAAGGCCGAGACCCTGCCCGAGATCGAGGCCCAGCTGGCCCAGCGGGTGGCGGCGCTCACCAAGGTGGGCTGGGGGCGCTCGGGGGGTCCCGGGGGGGGTCCCGG
>NW_024502093.1:0-681 GCF_017590055.1 Onychostruthus taczanowskii
CAAGGATTTAGAAGGAGGAAAATTAATTTTTGAAGGGCTGGGATGGACTTGTGTGTGCTCAGAAGGAGAAGCTCAGGGACAGCTTGAGCTGGGCCTGGGAGCTGTGTCCTTCCATCTGCCCTCCCCATCCCAGCACATCCCGCATGGATTTGGGCCATTAGCTGGAAAAACCTGGTGATCTGTGCAACCAGGATAGAACAAATGTGCGACCAAGGAGAAAAAAGGACGAGATGACAGAACCTTCATGTGGCAACATCTCCCTGAATTCCAGGAAAATCCTGTCCTTCATCCCTGGATGGCCAAAGCCAGCCAAGGACACCAAAAGCTGTTGGATTTCAGGAATCCGGGTCCACAGGTTTAACTGGGATCAATCAAGTGCAGGAACTCTACAGCCAAGTTTGGAATTCTCATCTTAAAGAATAAATCAGGGAGGCTGGAGAAGAAAGGTTGGGTTTGATCCCAAATAAATCTCTCCTGTGATGGGTTTATCCCAGAAAACTCCACCGAGCAGCAGCTCCTTCACATGAATCTGTGTTAAAAATCTGGCTATCCCTGGGATGCTCTGGGATCACTGGTGGGGTGGGAGAGGAGCAGAGCAGCCCCTGAGGCCGTGCAAACCCAGAAATTACAAATATTCCTGAATTATCAACAGTTTCCAACACAAACCCAAAGCACAGCCCC
>NW_024502094.1:0-681 GCF_017590055.1 Onychostruthus taczanowskii
TTGCCTTGCACTCACCCCTCTTGGGGGAAGGGGTCCCTGAGACCCTCCCACGACCCCCCCCCATCATTTTGGGCCCCCCCAGAGGAGGGCTTCGATTGGGCGGCCGCCTGCGAGGACCTGGAGGAGCACCTGGAGCGCTGGGGGGCCGGGGGGGCCCCCATGGAGCACTTCTCCCTGGACGAGGGGCACTTCGCCTCCGTCGACTCCGTCCTGCTGCTGCAGGTGAGACCCCCCGAGGGGGGGCGTGGGGTCTCCCGGGGGTCTCCCCAGCTGAGTTTCGCCCCCCCCCTCCTCGTTCCCAGGGGGGCTCCCTGTGCGTCTCGGGGGGCCGCGACCGCAACGTGAACCTGTGGGACCTGCGGGAGCTGGGCCGGGGCCCCCCCGGCAAGGTGCTGGTCAAGGCTCTGGGCTCGGGGCGCGGCGGCACCCACAAGGTGGGCATCGAGCAGACCCCCCACCCCATAAAAAAAAAATAAACCCCCCCCCGGAGGGGGTCGCAGGGTGTGGCAGCCCCTCCGGGTGCCCCCCAGGGCTGGGTTTGGTGCTTGGCCTCGCGGGACTCGCGCGTCTGCTCCGGCTCCTGGGACAGCACCGTGAAGCTCTGGGACCTGGCGGCCGAGGGGCAGCAGTTCGGGGAGATCCGGTACGGCCCCCGGGGGGGGTGGGGGGCTCTGCGTGGGT
>NW_024502095.1:0-681 GCF_017590055.1 Onychostruthus taczanowskii
GAAATTTTTGCAAAGTATGAGGCTCACAAACCTAGATGAAATCAGACTGGGGGAATCCATCGATAAATTTAGACAGCAAAATTCAGACTGAAGATGAAAAACGCCTATGAAAGCTGTAACATGCTGAAGAATTAGAGCAGGACAGTCTGGTGTATTTGTAGACAAGATGTTTGAAAGAAAAGGTGGTTTTTATTCTTTGTGCTCTTTTTATAGTGCCTTCAAAGCATGTCACCCCAAAATAAAGAGCTTCTACTTCGCAACCGACTGCCTTGAAGAGATGAACAGGTGAGTTGTGTGTCCCCTTTGTTGTGGGATGTTCTTTATCCTGGTGCTTCAGTATTTCATCTCTCACAGGAATATCCTCTGGAGCCTGATGGAATGCTGGCTCATGGTGTTCTCAGGAATTAGTTTTCCATTAATTCCAGTAAATACATTACATTCTGTGGCTCACTTCACTGACATTTCCTGCCACGACATGTCTTAGCTCTGCAAAGGGAAGTTACTTGCGTTGGTCTCATCTCTGTTAATTAGAATTTTTTCTGTTGTTGATGGGCTTATGTTCATCACCCTTGTGACGTTTTGTAGGTAAAGGCTGGAAGTCTAAGTGGGATCAGTGTTTCTGGTATATCAAACAGTGCAGCCACAACAAAGCTCGTATGGAGAACACCCAGGTGGTGGGGG
>NW_024502096.1:0-680 GCF_017590055.1 Onychostruthus taczanowskii
ACTCTCCTGTCTCACCTGTCCAGGTGTGCCCCTCCAGGTGCGCTCCCTGCAGGTGTCGGTGCCCGAGCCCCGCACGGTGGCGCTGCTCTTCCAGCCGGTGCTGCTGCGCTGCCAGTTCCAGGTGAGCTCACCTGGCCCCGCCCCCATCGTCACCTGGAAGTACAAATCCTTCTGCCCCGACACCTGGGCCTCGTCTGGCGCCGCCCGGGACTCACCTGGCGAGGCGGCGGGGGCGTGCCCCGACTCCGCCCGCACCGTGCGCATCGTGGCCACCAAGCAGGGCGAGCAGGTGACCCTGGGGGACTTCTACCTGGGCAGGCCCGTCACCATCCGCGGAGGTGAGCACACCTGGGGGCACCTGGGGACACCTGGGGACACCTGGGGGCACCTGGGGGGAGATACAGGGTGAGGGAACTCACCTGGATGCATCTGGGGGCACCTGAGGGCAGTTGGGACACACCTGGGCACAGCTGGGGGCACCTGGGGGCACCTGGGGCAGTTATAACACACCTGTCTCAACTCACCCAGGGCGTACCTGGGCACACCTGTGTCTCACCTGTCTCACCTGTCTGATCTCACCTGTCTGATCTCACCTGTCTCTCACCTGTCTCACCTGTCAGATCTCACCTGTCTGTCTCACCTGTCCCACCTGTATCTCACCTGTCTCACCTGTCTCACCT
>NW_024502097.1:0-679 GCF_017590055.1 Onychostruthus taczanowskii
GATTTTGGGGCCGTTTGTGGGGATTTTTGTGCCCCTCGCAGGGATTTTCGGAGCTGGGGATGAATTTGGGGGTGTTCAGGGAGGTGATTTACGATCTGGGATTTTGGGGAGGGATTTCGGGGCTGTTTGGGGTTGGATTTTGGGGGATTTTGGGACTGTTTGAGGCAGGATTTTGGGGCCATTTGTGGGGATTTTGGGGCTGTTTGGGGTTGGATTTTGGGGCCATTTGGGGAAGGATTTTGGGGTGGGATTTTGGGGCCGTTTGTGGGGATTTTTGTGCCCCTCGCAGGGATTTTCGGAGCTGGGGATGAATTTGGGGGTGTTCAGGGAGGGGATTTACGATCTGGGATTTTGGGGAGGGGTCCCGGGGGGGTTTCTCCCCCTCCTCACCTCTACCGATGACCAGCCCACATTTGTGGGTGGGGATGGAGAAGGTCATTTCCCCCCCGGGGGGGCCCCAGGTGCCCTGCCCCCGGCCCCGGCCGCGCCCCCCCGGGGGCAGCCCCGGCCCCGGGGGTCCTGGGGGGCCGCTCTGTGGGGAGGGGGCGTCAGAGAGGGGCGAGACCCCCAAAACAGGGGGAAACACCCCGAAAAACAGCACTAAGATGTCCCTAAAACAGCCTGGAAAATGTTGCTGGGGTAGGTCTAAAGCAGCTTTAAAATAACCCCAAAAAAAGCC
>NW_024502098.1:0-679 GCF_017590055.1 Onychostruthus taczanowskii
AAATTGGGGGGAAAACCCAAAAAAAAAGGGGGAAAAACAAAAATAAATGAGGAGAAATGCCAAAATTTGGGGAGGGGGAGTCAGAGGGGACCCCCAAATTTGGGGAGGGGGAGTCAGGGGGGACCCCAAAATTTGGGGAGGGGGAGTCAGAGGGGACCCCCAAATTTGGGGAGGGGGAGTCAGGGGGGACCCCAAAATTTGGGGAGGGGGAGTCAGAGGGGACCCCCAAATTTGGGGAGGGGGAGTCAGGGGGGACCCCAAAATTTGGGGAGGGGGAGTCAGAGGGGACCCCCAAATTTGGGGAGGGGGAGTCAGGGGGGACCCCAAAATTTGGGGAGGGGGAGTCAGGGAGGGACCCCAAAATCTGGGGGGGGCACCCCCAAATTGCCCCCAGAAAGGGGGTCCTGAAAATCCCAAAAAAAGGGGAAAAAAGAGCAAAAAATGGGGGGAAATCACCCAAAAATGGGGGAAAACCCCCCAAAATTTTGGGGGGAAATCCAAAAATTGGGGTGGGGGGACCCCAAAATTTGGAAATTTCGGGGGGGGGTCTCACCTCCTCCGAGGTCCCGGCCCCGAAGGTCCCACGGGCACCTGGAGGGGGAAATTTGGGATGAGGAGGAAGAAAAAAATCCCAAATCTGAGCCAAAAACCGCCAAAATCCCCCAAAATCCTCCCAAAA
>NW_024502099.1:0-679 GCF_017590055.1 Onychostruthus taczanowskii
TTTGGGGCATATTGGGGGTATTTTGGGTGGTTTTTGGGTGTTTTGGGTGGTTTTTGGATAGTTTTTGTGGGTTTTGGTTATTTTTGTGTATTTCTGGTGGTTTTTGGGTCTTTTTTTGGTTAGTTTTGGATATTTTGGGGTGTTTTTTGGGTATTATTCGTGGATTTTGGGTATTTTGGGGTATTTTTGTTCATTTTTGGGGTATTTTTGGTGTTTTTTGGGGTAATTTTGGTGTTTTTGGTTATTTTGGGGTATTTTGGGTGGGTTTTTTGGTGGTTTTGGGGTATTTTTGGTGGTTGTGGGTATTTTTGTTTATTTTGGGGTAATTTTGGTGGGTTTTGGGTATTTTGGGGTATTTTTGTTCATTTTTGGGGTATTTTTGGTGTTTTTTGGGGTAATTTTGGTGTTTTTGGTTATTTTGGGGTATTTTGGGTGGGTTTTTTGGTGGTTTTGGGGTATTTTTGGTGGTTGTGGGTATTTTTGTTTATTTTGGGGTAATTTTGGTGTTTTTGGCTATTTTGGGGTATTTCTTGTGGGTTTTTGGTGGTTTTGGGGTATTTTTTGTGTTTTTTGGGTACTTTTGTTCATTTTGGGGTAATTTTGGTGTTTTTGGCTATTTTGGGGTATTTCTTGTGGGTTTTTTGGTGGTCTTGTGGGTTTTGGGTGGTTTTGGGGTATT
>NW_024502100.1:0-679 GCF_017590055.1 Onychostruthus taczanowskii
GGAATTAAAGCGTGCCGGGAGGGGGCTGGGCAAGGTGGGGGGGGGCGCCCCCCAAAATTGGGTACCTTCCCCCGAGGGGTCGGGGCGGCTGCGGAAGAGGCAGTGCTGCTCCCGGATGAACGGCCCCGACAGCTTGATGTCCACGTCCACCTGGCCCACCCTGAAACGGGGGGGCGCAGGGCGAATTGGGGGGGCCCCGGGGGGTCGCCCTGAGGGGGTCTGGGGGTGCCACAGCCCCCCCCCCCCCCCCCCCCCCCCCCCCCCCCCCCCCCCCCCCTCCCGCTGGGTCGGACATCAGCGGGTCCTCATTGAGGTTCACCAGGTGCGGGGTCTTTTAGGGGAGGGGGGCGCGAAAATAAAAAACAGGGCGGGGGGTCTGGGGACCCCTGAGCTCAGGGTGCAGCCCCCCCGGCCCCCTCTGACTTGCCTTTTTAGGGGAGAAGACGCCCACGGTGCCGCCGTCCTCCCGCAGAGCCACCCCCATCTCAGCCAGCAGCGCTTCCCTGGGGGGGCACAGGGAATTCGGGGGGGGGTCCCAGAGGGCGTGGGGGGCCCAGAGGGCTTTGGAGGGGGTCTGGGGGACTTTAGGAAGCGCTGGGGTGGGGTTTGGGGGGCGGCACCGGCGGCATAAAGAGCATTTGGGCTGATCGTGGTGAGGCTGGGGGGTGGGTTCGGGGTA
>NW_024502101.1:0-679 GCF_017590055.1 Onychostruthus taczanowskii
CCCTGCCCTGCCCTGCCCTGTCCCGTGCTTTGATCCCCCTCAGGCACGGCTCTCGTCCCGTCCCGCCGGGCTGCAGGGCCAGGCTGAGCCGTGCCAGCCCGGCCGTGCCCGCTCCGTGCGGGAAGCAGCGGGGGTCTGGCAGGGATGCTCGGGACGGGAGCTCGGCTTATGCCAAGCAAACGTTTCCTGCTGATGGCAGCGGCAGAGGCCAAACAGCAGCGCTGCTCCGGAGGCACCCTGGGGACGGAGCAGATGTGGCTCTGCCACCGCCGAGCCCCGTCCCGGCTCTGAGCCCTCTGCCAGGGCTGATCCTGGCAGCAAATCCTCTCCCTTCTCTCCTGAAACACGCTGGGATCTGTTCGGGGCCATCACGAACGCGCTGCAGATGAACCATCCTGCCGAGGCTGAGCCTGTGAACCCCTCCGTGCCGGGGACACGGCCCTGCCGGGGGTCCCGTGCTCCAGGCAGCTGTGCCAGAGCTCTCCAGGGAAAGGCGGGTGCTGGGTTTGATGGGCTCTGGGGCTGCTGTGGGCTTTTTGTGCTGTTTGACAGCAGCAAGTGGCCAAATGCTCTACAGCCCCTGCAGTGCCAGGCAGGTACCCAGGCTGCTCCAGCCGGCCTCACCCCGAACCTCCTCTGCCCTGGATGTCCCCCAGGATAAAACTGGTGGGGGAAAAAA
>NW_024502102.1:0-679 GCF_017590055.1 Onychostruthus taczanowskii
ATGGGGAGAAATGGGGAAAAAATGGGGTAAAAAAGGGAAAAATTGGGGGGAAAATGGGGGAAATTGGGAAAAACGGGGGGAAAATGGGGAGAAATGGGGAAATTTGGGGAGGAAATGGGGAAACATGGGGGAAAATTGGAGGGAAACGGAGGGAAATTGGGAAATTTGGGGAAAATCTAGGGAAATTTGGGGGAAAATGGCAGGAAATAGGGAAATATGGAGGTGTTTTTGGGGTGAATTTTGTGGTTTTTGTCTCACCTGAAGAGGTTTTAGGTGGGTTTTGTGTGGATTTCTGTGAATTTTGGGTGGATTTCCATGGATTTTGTGTAGATTTCAGTGAATTTTGGGCGGATTTTGGGTGGATTTTCGATGGATTTCTGTGAATTTTGGGTGGATTTTGGGTGCATTTCAGTGGATTTTGGGTGGCTTTTGTGTGGATTTCAGTGGATTTTGGGTGGATTTTGTGTAGATTTCCATGGATTTTGGGTGGATTTCTGTGGATTTTGGATTTCGGTCGATTTTGGGTGGATTTTGTGTGGATTTCAGTGGGTTTTGGGTGAATTTTGGGTGGATTTCCATGGATTTTGGGTGGATTTTGGTGGATTTCGTGTGGATTTCAGTGGTTTTTTGGTGGATTTTGGGTGGATTTCATTGGATTTTGGGTGGATTTCAGTGAATT
>NW_024502103.1:0-221 GCF_017590055.1 Onychostruthus taczanowskii
CAAAATGGGTCAAAATGAGCCCAAAATAAGTCAAAATCCAGCCCAAAATGGGTCAAAATGAGCCCAAAATGGGTCAAAATGAGCCCCAAAATGGGTCAAAATGAGCCCAAAATCGGTCAAAATGAGCCCAAAATGGGTCAAAATGAGTCCAAAATGGGTCAAAATAAGCCCAAAATGGGTCAAAATGAGCCCAAAATGGGTCAAAATGAGCCCAAAATGGG
>NW_024502103.1:663-10086 GCF_017590055.1 Onychostruthus taczanowskii
AAAATGGGTCAAAATGCAGCCAAAAATGGGTCAAAATGAGTCCAAAATGGGTCAAAATGAGCCCAAAATGGGTCAAAATGAGCCCAAAATGGGTCAAAATGAGCCCAAAATTGGTCAAGATTTCATCTTGAAGTGGGTCAAAATCTACCCTGAAATGGGTTAAAGTTTCCTCTTGAAGTGGGTCAAGAACCCAGCCGAAAATGGGTCAAAATCCAGCCCGAAATGGGGCAAAATGCACCCTGAAACGGGTCAAAAATCCATCCTGAAATGGGTCAAAATCCGCCCTGAAATGGGTCAAAATCCATGCTGAAACGGGTAAAAAATCCATCCTGAAATGGGTAAAAAATCCATCCTGAAATGGGTCAAAATCCATCCTGAAATGGGTCAAAAATCCATCCTGAAATGGGTAAAAAATCCATCCTGAAATGGGTCAAAATCCACGCTGAAACAGGTGCAAAACCCATTCGGAGGGGGGTCAAAATTCCGCCAGGAAAACGGGTCTGGAATCCCTCCCAAAAATCCCAAAAATCCAGCCCAAAACGGGTCTGGAATCCCTCCCAAAAATCCCCAAATCCAGCCCAAAATGGGTCCGGAATCCCTCCCAAAAATCCCCAAATCCAGCCCAAATCCAGAATCCCTCCCAAAAATCCCCAAATCCAGCCCAAAACGGGTCTGGAATGCCTCCCAAAAATCCCCAAATCCAGCCCAAAACGGTCAAAATCCCTCCCAAAAATCCCCAAATCCAGCCCAAATCCAGAATCCCTCCCAAAAATCCCCAAATCCAGCCCAAAACGGGTCTGGAATGCCTCCCAAAAATCCCCAAATCCAGCCCAAAACGGTCAAAATCCCTCCCAAAAATCCCCAAATCCAGCCCAAATCCAGAATCCCTCCCAAAAATCCCCAAATCCAGCCCAAAACGGGTTTTTGGGATTCTCCTGGGATAACCTGTGTTTTTGGGATTCTCCCGGGACGAGCTGGATTTTGGGATTCTCCTGGGACGGGCTGGTTTTTGGGATTCTCCTGGGATGGGCTGGATTTTGGGATTTTCCTGGGATAAACTGTATTTTTGGGATTCTCCTGGGACGGGCTGGTTTTTGGGATTCTCCTGGGAATTCCGTGGGAGGCAGCGAAGCCGCTCCCCGCCCGTCCCGGTGACGCTGCGCCTCTGCCCGGCACAGCCCGGCTCTGGGGATGCCAAGATTGGGCCCAAATCCCTTCAGGAATGCCGTTTTTGGTCCCAAATCCCTTCAGGAATGCCATTTTTGGGCCCAAATCCCTTCAGGAATGCCATTTTTGGGCCCAAATCCCTTCAGGAATGCCATTTTTGGGCCCAAATCCCTTCAGGAATGCCATTTTTGGGCCCAAATCCCTTCAGGAATGCCGTTTTTGGGCCCAAATCCCTTCAGGAATCCCATTTTTTGGTCCAACCGCCCCGGTTCTCCCCCAGAGCTGCGCCATGTCCCTGTGCCAGCCCAGCTTTGGGGATGCCATTTTTGGGCCCAAATCCCGTTTAGAAATGCCATTTTTGGGTCCAGACACCCCGGTTCTCCCCCAGAGCTGCGCCATGTCCCTGTGCCAGCGCGGGGCCGCGGCCGAGCCCGAGGGCGGCGCGTTCCCGGCGGGCTGCGGGCTCAAGGTGCTGCTGCACTGGAGCGGCAACGAGGAGCGCGAGCGCTGCCGCGTCTACGGCCGCGGCTCCCTGAGCGCCGAGGAGATCTGCATTGACCTGGCCCGCGGCATCGGTGAGACACGCCACCGGCATGGGGACGGGGACAGGGGGACAGGGGGACAGGGCTGCGGGCTCAAGGTGCTGCTGCACTGGAGCGGCAACGAGGAGCGCGAGCGCTGCCGCGTCTACGGCCGCGGCTCCCTGAGCGCCGAGGAGATCTGCATTGACCTGGCCCGCGGCATCGGTGAGACACGCCACCGGCATGGGGACGGGGACAGGGGGACAGGGGGACAGGGACAGGGAGACACAGGACATGGGGACAGGGACAGGGAGACAGGGGGACAAAGGGACAGGGGGACAGGGGAGAGGGGGACACACGGGGACGGGGACAGGGGGACAGGGACAGGGGGACAGGGGGACACAGGACAGGGGGACAGGGACAGGGGACACGGGACAGGGAGACATGGGGACACGGGACGGAGGGACAGGGACGGGGGACAGGGGGACACAGGACATGGGGACATGGGACAGGGGGACACACGGGGACAGGGAGACAGGGCACAAGGGGACAAATGGACAGGGGGACAGGGAGACACAACATGGGGACACAGGAGGGAGAGGGACTCCAGGGTTTGGGGTGGCTGGGGAAGGCGTGTCCTGCTGTGTGACACCTGAGTATCAGGAATTCCCAGGGAAAACACCAGGGAAAACACCGGGAATTCCCAGGGAAAACACTGGGGAAAGCATCAGGAATTCCCAGGGAAAACACCAGGGAAAACACCAGGAATTCCCAGGGAAAACACCAGGAATTCCCAGGGAAAACACCAGGAATTCCCAGGGAAAACACCAGGAATTCCCAGGGAAATCACCAGGGAAAACACGGGAAAACACCGGGAATTCCCAGGGAAAACACCAGGAATTCCCAGGGAAAACACCGGGAATTCCCAGGGAAAACACCAGGAATTCCCAGGGAAAACACCGGGAATTCCCAGGGAAAACACCAGGAATTCCCAGGGAAAACACCGGGAATTCCCAGGGAAAACACCAGGAATTCCCAGGGAAAACACCGGGAATTCCCAGGGAAAACACCAGGAATTCCCAGGGAAAACACCGGGAATTCCCAGGGAAAACACCAGGAATTCCCAGGGAAAACACCGGGAATTCCCAGGGAAAACACCAGGAATTCCCAGGGAAAACACCGGGAATTCCCAGGGAAAACACCAGGAATTCCCAGGGAAAACACCGGGAATTCCCAGGGAAAACACCAGGAATTCCCAGGGAAAACACCGGGAATTCCCAGGGAAAACACCAGGAATTCCCAGGGAAAACACCGGGAATTCCCAGGGAAAACACCAGGAATTCCCAGGGAAAACACCGGGAATTCCCAGGGAAAACACCAGGAATTCCCAGGGAAAACACCGGGAATTCCCAGGGAAAACACCAGGAATTCCCAGGGAAAACACCGGGAATTCCCAGGGAAAACACCAGGAATTCCCAGGGAAAACACCGGGAATTCCCAGGGAAAACACCAGGAATTCCCAGGGAAAACACCGGGAATTCCCAGGGAAAACACCAGGAATTCCCAGGGAAAACACCGGGAATTCCCAGGGAAAACACCAGGAATTCCCAGGGAAAACACCGGGAATTCCCAGGGAAAACACCAGGAATTCCCAGGGAAAACACCGGGAATTCCCAGGGAAAACACCAGGAATTCCCAGGGAAAACACCGGGAATTCCCAGGGAAAACACCAGGAATTCCCAGGGAAAACACCGGGAATTCCCAGGGAAAACACCAGGAATTCCCAGGGAAAACACCGGGAATTCCCAGGGAAAACACCAGGAATTCCCAGGGAAAACACCGGGAATTCCCAGGGAAAACACCAGGAATTCCCAGGGAAAACACCGGGAATTCCCAGGGAAAACACCAGGAATTCCCAGGGAAAACACCGGGAATTCCCAGGGAAAACACCAGGAATTCCCAGGGAAAACACCGGGAATTCCCAGGGAAAACACCAGGAATTCCCAGGGAAAACACCGGGAATTCCCAGGGAAAACACCAGGAATTCCCAGGGAAAACACCGGGAATTCCCAGGGAAAACACCAGGAATTCCCAGGGAAAACACCGGGAATTCCCAGGGAAAACACCAGGAATTCCCAGGGAAAACACCGGGAATTCCCAGGGAAAACACCAGGAATTCCCAGGGAAAACACCGGGAATTCCCAGGGAAAACACCAGGAATTCCCAGGGAAAACACCGGGAATTCCCAGGGAAAACACCAGGAATTCCCAGGGAAAACACCGGGAATTCGGATTTTCAGGTTTTGGAAACAAACCCCCTGGAATTTCAGGTTTTGGGGAACAAACCCCCTGGAATTTCTGGTTTGGGGAACAAACCCCCCTGGAATTTCGGTTTTTGGGAACAAACCCCCTGGAATTTCAGTTTTTTGGGAACAAACTCCCTGGAATTTCAGGTTTTTGGGAGCAAGCCCCTGGAATTTCAGGTTTGGGGAACAAACCCCCTGGAATTTCATGTTGGGGGAACAAACCCCCTGGAATTTCAGGTTTGGGGAACAAACCCCCTGGAATTTCAGGTTTTGAGAACAAACCCCCTGGAATTTCAGGTTTTGGGAACAAACCCCCTGGAATTTCAGGTTTTGGGAACAAACTCCCTGGAATTTCAGGTTTTTGGGAGCAAACCCCCTGGAATTTCAGATTTTGGGAGCAAACCCCCTGGAATTTCAGGTTTTTGGGAACAAACCCCCTGGAATTTCAGTTTTTTGGGAGCAAACCCCCTGGAATTTCAGGTTTTGGGAGCAAGCCCCTGGTCCCAGCTGGCTTTTCCCATTCCTGGCAGGAATTACCCCGCTCTGCTACAGCCTCTTCGCCCTCTACGACCCCCAGAGCCGGATCTGGCTCCCACCCAACCACCAGTTCCACATCGGGAAGGACACCAGCATCAACCTGATCTTCAGGATGAGGTGAGGCCTCTCCCATCCCGGATTTCCTTGGAAAAACTGGTCCCAGTTGAAGGAGGGAAGTGACGGATTTGGCCTCTCCATCAGCGTGGAAAAATCCGCTTCTTTCTTCCCAAAATCCCTCCTCTCCAAGGTCCCTCCCGGAGGTTTTTGGGATCAGTGGGGGGGTCCATGGAAAAAAAACATGGGAAAGCTTTAAATATTCCCACTCTGGAGGCAGGAGGAGCTGCTGCCCTTCATCCCCAGCTCGGATTCATTCCCTGTGCTCAAATCCCAATTTTTTTTAAGCGCGTGGCTGTTTCTCCCGTGGTTCCCAGGAGTTTTATTCCTTAAAAAACCCCCAAAATCCCCTGATTTGAGCCCGGAGTGTGACTCCCAGCCTGGGGCCTGCCCCTCTCCTCCTCTCCTCTCCCCGTTCCAGGTTTTATTTCCGGAACTGGCACGGGATGAACGACAAGGAGCCGGCGGTTTTCCGGAACGTGCCGCGCGCGGGGGATTCTCCCGAGGAAAAAGCTCCCGGAGGGGCTTTGCTGGACAGATCCTCCTTCGAGTACCTGTTTGAGCAGGTAACGGGGCAGGATTCGGGGAAAAGATGGCATGATTGTCCTCAATCCAGCCAGAATTGGCTCAGGATCCGCTTTTCCATCCCCAGGGGTTATTTAAGGGTAAAAAACTCCCTGAGTTTTCCCTTTGGAAAGGTTTTGTCCTGCTGGGACTGGAGCTGGGTGGGATTCTGTAATTCCACGGGATAATTTTCCCTTTTAAGGGATTTTTACTCACTGGGATTTTAAGGGATTTTTACTCACCTTTTAAATTGGAAAACACGAGGAAAATCCTTCCGGAAGTCGCCTCGGGGCTGAGTTTCAGTCCCAATTATTTCACATTTAACAGGGAAAATTTGAATTCATCAACGACGTGGCCTCCCTGAAGGATTTCCAGAGCGAGCCGGAAATGCAGAAGTTCAAGAACGAGAGCTTGGGGATGGCCGTGCTGCACCTCTCCCACATCGCCATCAAAAAGGGCATTTCCCTGGAGGAAGTGGCCAGGAAGCACAGGTAAAATTCCTGCTTTTCCAAGGGGCTTTTCCTCGTTTTTCACTGGTTTTTTTCCCCCCTCGTTTTCCGCGGTTCCTCCGTTGCGTCCCCAAGCTCTTCCTGCACCTCTTCCCAACAATTCCCCCCGTTTTTCCGGCAGCTTCAAGGACTGCATCCCGCGCTCCTTCCGCCGCCAGATCCAGCAGAACAACTTCCTGACCAGGTTCCGGATGAAGAACGTCTTCCGCCGCTTCCTGCGGCGCTTCCAGCGGCACACGGTGGCCGCCGGCAGCCTGACGGAGCGGGACGTGATGTACAAGTACCTGGCCACCCTGGAGCAGCTGGCTCCCCGCTTCGGCAGCGAGCTCTTCCCGGTGCTGTCCCTGGAGACGGCGGCCGAGGGCGACAAGGGCCCGGCCTGCGCCAACGGGGGCCGCGCCGAGCCGGAGCAGCCGCTGATCCCGAGGGATTGTCCGGTCACTCACCACGTGCTGGTCACCGGCACCGGAGGGATCCAGTGGCGGCCGGCGCCCGGAGAGGTGGGTGGGGATGGGGGGGCTTTGGGTGGGGTGTTCCTGGCCCAAATCTGCGGTTTGTGGTGGGTTTGGGATGAGCCGTTCCTGCCCCAAATCCTGGGTTTGTGGTGGGTTTGGGATGAGCCGTTCCTGCCCCAAATCCTTGGTTTGAGGTGGGTTTGGGATGAGCCATTCCTGCCCCAAATCCTTGGTTTGTGGTGGGTTTGGGATGCTCCATTCCTGCCCCAAATCCGCGGTTTGTGGTGGGTTTGGGATGAGCCATTCCTGCCCCAAATCCTGGAGGGATCCAGTGGCGGCCGGCGCCCGGAGAGGTGGGTGGGGATGGGGGGGCTTTGGGTGGGGCGTTCCTGCCCCAAATCCGCGGTTTGGGATGAGCTGTTCCTGCCCCAAATCCTGGGTTTGGGATGAGCCGTTCCTGCCCCAAATCCTCGATTTGTGATGAGCCGTTCCTGCCCCAAATGCTGGGTTTGTGGTGGGTTTGGGATGAGCCGTTCCTGCCCCAAATCCTGGGTTTGGGATGAGCCGTTCCTGCCCCAAATCCTGGGTTTGGGATGAGCCGTTCCTGCCCCAAATCCTGGGTTTGGGATGAGCCGTTCCTGCCCCAAATCCTGGGTTTGGGATGAGCCGTTCCTGCCCCAAATCCTGGGTTTGGGATGAGCCGTTCCTGCCCCAAATCCTGGGTTTGGGATGAGCCGTTCCTGCCCCAAATCCTGGGTTTGGGATGAGCCGTTCCTGCCCCAAATCCTGGGTTTGGGATGAGCCGTTCCTGCCCCAAATCCTGGGTTTGGGATGAGCCGTTCCTGCCCCAAATCCTGGGTTTGGGATGAGCCGTTCCTGCCCCAAATCCTGGGTTTGGGATGAGCCGTTCCTGCCCCAAATCCTGGGTTTGGGATGAGCCGTTCCTGCCCCAAATCCTGGGTTTGGGATGAGCCGTTCCTGCCCCAAATCCTGGGTTTGGGATGAGCCGTTCCTGCCCCAAATCCTGGGTTTGGGATGAGCCGTTCCTGCCCCAAATCCTGGGTTTGGGATGAGCCGTTCCTGCCCCAAATCCTGGGTTTGGGATGAGCCGTTCCTGCCCCAAATCCTGGGTTTGGGATGAGCCGTTCCTGCCCCAAATCCTGGGTTTGGGATGAGCCGTTCCTGCCCCAAATCCTGGGTTTGGGATGAGCCGTTCCTGCCCCAAATCCTGGGTTTGGGATGAGCCGTTCCTGCCCCAAATCCTGGGTTTGGGATGAGCCGTTCCTGCCCCAAATCCTGGGTTTGGGATGAGCCGTTCCTGCCCCAAATCCTGGGTTTGGGATGAGCCGTTCCTGCCCCAAATCCTGGGTTTGGGATGAGCCGTTCCTGCCCCAAATCCTGGGTTTGGGATGAGCCGTTCCTGCCCCAAATCCTGGGTTTGTGGTGGGTTTGGAATGCTCCATTCCTGCCCCAAATCCGCGGTTTGAGGTGGGTTTGGGATGAGCCGTTCCTGCCCCAAATCCTTGGTTTGAGGTGAGCCGTTCCTGCCCCAAATCCACCCCAAATCCCATCTTTTTCCTTGGTTTGTGGTCCTGGATTTTACTGTCTCTGTTCCGTTCCCAGTTTTTCCCTTTTCCCACCCAAATCCATCCCACACCATCTCCTTCATTTGTGCATCCAGGCTTTTCCTCGGCCTCCAGCTTATCCCGCTTTCCCCCAACTCTTCCCAGCAGCAGGAAAAGTCTGGAATTCTCCTCTTTTCCCCCCCGCAGAGCACGGAAAACTTCTCCCAGCGTGGATATTTTGGGAGAAAAAGCAGGACCAAGGAGCCGGAGGCGCAGCCGGCCGAGCGGAGCGAGCCCCCCTGGTGCCATTTCTGCGATTTTCGGGAAATCACCCACGTGGTGGTCAAGGACTCCAGGATCAGCATCCACCGCCAGGACAACAAGTGCCTGGTGGGTGGGGACGGATCGCTGGTCCCTGCTGGCGCCGGGATCCCGGGATTGCTCTTCCCAGGTCGGGAGGAGGCGGCGCTGGGAAGAGCAAGGGCTTTTATCTGGGTTTTCTCAGGGTTTTTTAGGGTTTCCCAAGGGTTTTTTTAGGGTTTCCCAAGGGTTTCCTGCAGGTTTCCCAAGGGTTTTTTAGGGTTCCCCATGGTTTGTAGGGTTTTTGGCGGGATTTTTTAGGGTTTCCCGTGGGATTTTTAGGGTTTCCTGTGGATTTTTTTGGGTTTCCTGTAGGTTTTTTTTAGGGTTTCCCATAGGTTTTTTGTAGGGTTTCCCATGGGTTTTTTAGGGTTTCCCATGGGATTTTTAGGGTTTCCTGTGGATTTTTTTGGGTTTCCTGCAGGTTTTTTTTAGGGTTTCCCATAGTTTTTTTTAGGGTTTCCCATGGGTTTTTTAGGGTTTCCCATGGGATTTTTAGGGTTTCCTGTGGTTTTTTTTGGGTTTCCCATGGGTTTCCTGCAGGTTGTTTTTAGGGTTTCTCATGGGATTTTTAGGGTTTCCCGTGGGATTTTTAGGTTTTCCCACAGGGTTTCTCAGGTTTCCTGTGGGTTTCCCATGGGTTTCCTGCAGGTTGTTTTTAGGGTTTCCCATGGGATTTTTAGGGTTTCCCTTGGGATTTTTAGGGTTTCCCGTGGGTTTTTTAGGGTTTTCCCATGGTTTTTTAGGGTTTCCCGTGGGATTTTTAGTTTTTCCCACAGGGTTTCTCAGGTTTCCTGTGGGTTTCCCATGGGTTTCCCGCTCACCCCGGCGCTCTGTCCCTCCCCAGGAGGTGCTGCTGCCCTGCCCTGGCAGTGCCCTGGCTCTGGTGTCACTGGTGGACGGATATTTCCGGCTGACAGCCGACTCCAGCCATTACCTGTGCCACGACGTGGCCCCGCCGCGGCTGCTGCTGAGCATCCACAACGGCATCCACGGGCCCATGCAGTGAGTGCGGCTTCCCTGCGGATCACCCGGGTCCCAGGGGTCATCCCGGAGCTGCTCCGTGTCCTCGGGGTGGTGCCTGGGTGTTTCACCTGCTCTGGGTCCATCCCAATCCATTCCATGTTCTTTGGGTCCATCCCAGTCCATTCCATGTTCTTTGGGTTCATCCCAGTCCATTCTCTGTCCTTTGGGTCCATCCCAATCCATTCCCTTTCCTCAGGGCTCATCCCAATCCATTCCCTGTCCTTTGGGTCCATTCCATGTCCTTTGGGTTCATCCCAGTCCATTCCATGTCCTTTGGGTCCATCCCAATCCATTCCATGT
>NW_024502103.1:10193-11207 GCF_017590055.1 Onychostruthus taczanowskii
GGATTTTTAGGGTTTCCCGTGGGTTTTTTTAGGGTTTCCTGTGGGTTTTTTTAGGGTTTCCCATGGGATTTTTAGGGTTTCCCTTGGGTTTTTTAGGGTTTCTCGTGGGATTTTTAGGGTTTCCCGTGGGATTTTTAGTTTTTCCCACAGGGTTTCTCAGGTTTCCTGTGGGTTTCCCATGGGTTTCCTGCAGGTTTTTTTTGGGTTTCCCATGGGTTTCCTGCAGGTTGTTTTTAGGGTTTCCCATGGGATTTTTAGGGTTTCCCTTGGGATTTTTAGGGTTTCCCGTGGGATTTTTAGGGTTTCTCATGGGTTTTTTAGGGTTTCCCGTGGGATTTTTAGTTTTTCCCACAGGGTTTCTCAGGTTTCCTGTGGGTTTCCCATGGGTTTCCCGCTCACCCCGGCGCTCTGTCCCTCCCCAGGAGGTGCTGCTGCCCTGCCCTGGCAGTGCCCTGGCTCTGGTGTCACTGGTGGACGGATATTTCCGGCTGACAGCCGACTCCAGCCATTACCTGTGCCACGACGTGGCCCCGCCGCGGCTGCTGCTGAGCATCCACAACGGCATCCACGGGCCCATGCAGTGAGTGCGGCTTCCCTGCGGATCACCCGGGTCCCAGGGGTCATCCCGGAGCTGCTCCGTGTCCTCGGGGTGGTGCCTGGGTGTTTCACCTGCTCTGGGTCCATCCCAGTCCATTCCATGTCCTTTGGGTCCATCCCAGTCCATTCCATGTCCTTTGGGTCCATCCCAATCCATTCCCTGTCCTATGGATCCATCCCAGTCCATTCCCTGTCCTTTGGGTCCATTCCATGTCCTTTGGGTTCATCCCAGTCCATTCCATGTCCTTTGGGTCCATCCCAATCCATTCCCTTTCCTCAGGGCTCATCCCAATCCATTCCATGTCCTTTGGGTCCATTCCATGTCCTTTGGGTCCATCCCAATCCATTCCCTTTCCTCCAGGCTCATACCAATCCATTCCCTGTCCTTTGGGTCCATCCCAATCCATTCCATGTCCT
>NW_024502103.1:12192-21268 GCF_017590055.1 Onychostruthus taczanowskii
TCCATTCCCTGTCCTTTGGGTCCATTCCATGTCCTTTGGGTTCATCCCAGTCCATTCCATGTCCTTTGGGTTCATCCCAATCCATTCCATGTCCTTTGGGTCCATCCCAGTCCATTCCATGTCCTTTGGGTCCATCCCAGTCCATTCCCTGTCCTTTGGGTCCATCCCAGTCCATTCCATGTCCTTTGGGTCCATCCCAATCCATTCCATGTCCTTTGGGTCCATTCCATGTCCTTTGGGTTCATCCCAGTCCATTCCCTGTCCTTTGGGTCCATTCCATGTCCTTTGGGTTCATCCCAGTCCATTCCATGTCCTTTGGGTCCATCCTAATCCATTCCATGTCCTTTGGGTCCATCCCAATCCATTCCATGTCCTTTGGGTCCATCCCAATCCATTCCATGTCCTTTGGGTTCATCCCAATCCATTCCATATCCTTTGGGTCCATCCCAGTCCATTCCATGTCCTTTGGGTCCATCCCAATCCATTCCCTGTCCTTTGGGTCCATCCCAATCCATTCCCTTTCCTCAGGGCTCATCCCAGTCCATTCCATGTCCTTTGGGTCCATCCCAATCCATTCCCTGTCCTTTGGAACCATCCCAATCCATTGCCTGCCCTCAGGGGTCATCCCATCCATCCCTTCCCTCCCTTTTCCAGGGAGGAGTTTGTTTTTGCCAAGCTGCGCCGGGAGGAGCCGGAGGAAGGGCTCTACATCCTCCGCTGGAGCGTGCTGGATTTCAACCGCATGATCCTGTCCGTGCTCAAGAGGAGCCACCAGCAGGTAGGGACGCGGTTCCCAGCACGGGATTCCCGGGAATTGAGAGCTCTGGAATGACCTGGGAGCCTCGTGGCTTTGGCTCCTGCCTCTCCCGGCTTTTCCAGGCTCCGGGGATGCCGGGAGCCTTCAAGTACCGGCAGTTCCGGATCCAGAAGAAGGGAGACTCCTTCGTGCTGGAGGGCTGGGATCGGGAGTTCCCCTCCCTGCGGGAGCTCCTGGACGTGCTCAAGGGCTGCACCCTCAAATCCGGCGAGGAGAACTTCACGGTGAAGAGGTGCTGCCCGCCCAAGCCGGGAGGTAGGGACCGGGATCCTCCGGGACCGGGAGCCGGCGGATCCGGGAGCTCACGGGGCCCGCTCCCTCCTTTCCCAGAGATCTCGGACCTGCTGATCACAAGGAAGGTGAAGGACAACGGGAAGCAGATCCTGAACCTCACCCAGCTCAGCTTCCACCAGATCCGCAAGAACGAGATCACCCAGGTGCTGCTTTCCTGGGATTTTCAGTGCTCAGATTCCCAGGATCCAGGGGGGAGGTGGAGGAATCCACTCTGCTTTCCTGGGATTTTCAGTGCTCAGATTCCCAGGATCCAGGGGGGAGGTGGAGGAATCCACTCTGCTTTCCTGGGATTTTCAGTGCTCAGATTCCCAGGATCCAGGGGAGCAGGTGGAAGGATCCACTCTGCTTTCCTGGGATTTTCAGTGCTCAGATTCCCGGGATCCAGGGGGGGAGGTGGAGGAATCCACTCTGCTTTCCTGGGATTTTCAGTGCTCAGATTCCCGGGATCCAGGGCAGGAGGTGGAAGGATCCACTCTGATTTCCTGGGATTCTTGGGGATGGAGGAACTTGCTCTGCCTTCCTGGAATCCATGGAATGGTGGATGAATCCTCTCTGCTTTCCGGGGATTCTCTGCCTTCCAGGGATCCCCTCCAGATCCCAGGATCCTCCCACACTACCAGGGCAGCCAGCAGGATGGATTTGCTGTTTCATCCCTTCCCTTTCCAAGGAAAAGGGAGGGAAAAATCTCCCTGGAAGCGGCTTTCTCCCACACTGGGAGGCGGGGGGAATGCGGGGAGGGATCCAGGTGAGGATTCCCACCTTCCCAGGGTCCAACAGCTCCTGCTTTTCCCATTTTCCCAGCGAGCCCACCTGGGCCAGGGCACCCGGACCAACATCTACGACGGGGTCCTGAGCGTCTGCGGGAATTCCGGGAACGACGACGAGGCCGAGTACTTCTCCACGGAGCAGAACAACAACGGGCGGGAGATGCGCGTGGTGCTCAAAGTGCTGGACCCCAGCCACAGGGACATCGCCCTGGTGAGCCCTTCCCGGGCTGGGAGAGCTGGGATTGGGCTGGGAGAGGGATCCGGGGCTGGGGTGTGACCCCAGAAGGGCTGGAATGTGGCCCAGGGAGTTGGAGTGTGGATCCAAAGGCTGGAATTCAGCTCCAAAAGGGCTGGAATTTGGCTCCAGGGGCTGGAAAGTGGATCCAAGGGCTGGAATAAGAATCCGGGCGTTGGAATAAGGATCCAGGGGCTGGAGTGTGGATCCATGAAGGCTGGAATTCCTCCTGGCTTTTGGTTCTGGAATTTGGCTCCCAGAGGGCTAGGATGGGGATCCCAGAGGGCTGGAATTTGGCTCCCAAGGGGCTAGGATGGGGATCCCAGAGGGCTGGGATGGGGCTCCCAGAGTTGGGATGGTGTAAAATAACAGGATACGGCTCCAAGGGGCAGGGATGGGACTCCCAAGGGGCTGGGATGGGCTCCCAAAGCTGGGATGGGGCTCCCAAGGAGCTAGATTTTGGCTCCCAAGGGGCTGGGAAGGGCTCCCAAAGCCGGGATGGGGCTCCCAAAGAGCTGGGATGGTGTAAAATAACAGGATACGGCTCCAAGGGGCAGGGATGGGGCTCCCAGAGGGCTGGAATTTGGCTCCCAAGGGGCAGGGATGGGCTCCCAAAGCTGGGATGGGGCTCCCAAGGGGCTGGGATGGGCTCCCAAAGCTGGGATGGGGCTCCCAAAGCCGGGATGGGGCTCTGTGAGCTCCCACCCCCCGGGACCCCCGGGACCCCGCTGCCACGGCCACTGTCCCCGCAGGCGTTCTTCGAGAGCGCCAGCCTGATGTCGCAGGTGTCCCACGTGCACCTGGCCTTCGTGCACGGCGTCTGCGTGCGCGGCTCCGAGAGTGAGTCCAGCAGCACCCCCCGCCCCGTTCCCCGCCCCCGCCCCGTGGGATCATCCCGGTTTTCCCCGCAGACATCATGGTGGAGGAGTTTGTGGAGCACGGGCCCCTGGACGTGCTGCTGCGCAAGGAGAAGGGCAGGATCTCCGTGGGGTGGAAGATCACCGTGGCCAAACAGCTGGGGAGTGCCTTGAGCTACCTGGTAACTCCAGCTGGGAATGCCCTGATGCTGAGCCTAACCCTGAGCCTGAGCCTGAGCCTAACCCTGAGCCTAAACCTGACCCTAACCCTAACCCATAACCCTAACCCCTAACCCTAACCCTAGCCCTAACCCTGAGCCTAAACCTCACCCTAACCCATAACCCTAACCCTAACCCCTAACCCTAACACTAACCCATAACCCTAACCCCTAATCCTAACCCTAGCCCTAACCCAGACCCTAACCCTAACCCAGACCCTAACCCTAACCCTAACCCTAACCCTGACCCTGACCCTGACCCTGACCCTGACCCTAATCATAACCCTAACCCTAATCATAACCCTAACTCTAACCCTAACCCCTAACCCCTGACCCTAACCCTAACCCAGACCCTAACCCTGACCCTGACCCTGACCCTGACCCTGACCCTGACCCTTCCCTCCTTTTCCCAGGGAATGATCACATTTTTAGGGTCATTCCGCCCTTCCTGCCGCCCGTCCTCGCTCCCTCTCCCCTGTTCCGGGGATTCCAGTCCTCCCTGGATTCATTTTGGGAAAAGCAAGGGATGAGGATGGGATTCTGAGCAGGGGATTGGGAATGGGGCTGGAAAATCCCATTTATTGTTTTATTCCCTGTTTTGAGTTGGTCTCGGAGCAAAATCCCAAGAGAGGGAGGTGAAATTCCAGCCAGGAATTCCAGTTTTTAGTTTTATTTTCCAGAGGCTTCACCTTGCCCTGTGGGGTTGCTGGGATTTTTCCCAATATTTATTTTTTCTGGGATTGTTTCCCAGTATTCACTTTTTATTTGGGATCTGTTGGAATTTGCTATTGGGAAAATGAACACTGGAAAATTATTATGGGGAAAATTATTACAGGAATTTTTTTAACGGGGAAAATGTATTATTGGGAAATAATTAATTATGAGAAAACTGTAAAATATTTTTAAAAAATAAACAATCATGGATTTTTTTTTTTTTTTTTTAAATTTCCCAATAATTTTTCCCTTTCCCTCTGCTTTTCCCAGGAGGATAAGAACCTGGTGCACGGGAATGTGTGTGCCAAGAACATCCTGCTGGCCAGGAAGGGGCTGGAGGACGGATCCGTGCCCTTCGTGAAGCTCAGCGACCCCGGGGTCAGCTTCACCGTGCTCTCCCGGGAAGGTACGGGATTCCCAGGGGCAAAATCCAGATTATTTTTCCCCCCTTTCCCTAATAATTCCCATAGGTTGTGGCCAGAGCTCTTTTCACAGATTATTCCCAACCTTTCCAACCTGAATTTTCCCAATATTTGGCATTTTAATACGGGAATTCCACCTGGTTTGGTCCCCAAGCTGCTGTCAGGGACGATCCCACCCCATTCCAGTGCCTGGGATGCTTTACCACGGGCTTTCCCATATTTTATCCCTTTAAAATCCCAAATTTTATATCTTTAACATTCCATATTTTATGCCTTTAATATTCCATATTTTTCTACTTAATATCCCGTACTTAACAATCCGTATTTAATATTTTAACCCTTCACCTTTAACGTTTTACGCGTAACAGACCAACACCCCAAACACGCCATCGCCCCCAATAACTAATGAAAGGGCACATTTCATACTTTCCTGGTGGGATGTCCCCCTCAGAGCGCGTGGACAGGATTCCCTGGATCGCCCCGGAATGCATCCGGGATGTCGGGAACCTCAGCACGGCCTCGGACAAGTGGAGTTTTGGGACAACGCTCCTGGAAATCTGCTTCGACGCCGACGTCCCGCTGAAGGAGCGCACTCCCTCCGAGGTGATTCCCGCTGTTTTCCCTGCTTGGGGCCGGATTTGGGGGTCGGGTTTGGAGTTTTTCCCCGTGTTTTTCCCCGCAGAAGGAGCGTTTCTACGAGAAGAGGCACCGGCTGCCGGAGCCTTCCTGCCGGGAATTGGCCTCGCTGATCTCCCGGTGCCTCAACTACACCCCGGTGGAGCGGCCGTCCTTCCGCACCGTGCTGAGGGAGCTGACCCGGCTGCAGCCGCACCGGGAGGGCGGGAAAAGGGGGAAATTCCGGGGAAAAATCCCGGCTTTCTGTGGGGAAAAGGAGTGTGAGGGAGCTGACCCGGCTGCAGCCGCACCGGGAGGGCGGGAAAAGGGGGAAATTCCGGGGAAAAATCCCGGCTTTCTGTGGGGAAAAGGGGTGTGAGGGAGCTCACCGGGCTGCAGCCGCACCGTGAGGGTGGGGAAAAAGGGGGAAATGCCGGAGAAAACGGGGCAAAATCCCGGGATTCTGTGGGGAAAAGGGGTGTGAGGGAGCTCACCCGGCTGCAGCCGCACCGTGAGGGTGGGAAACACGGGGAAATTCCGGGGAAAACGGGGCAAAATCCCGGGATTCTGTGGGGAAAAGGGGTGTGAGGGAGCTCACCCGGCTGCAGCCGCACCGTGAGGGTGGGAAACACGGGGAAATTCCGGGGAAAACGGGGCAAAATCCCGGGATTCTGTGGGGAAAAGGGGCGTGAGGGAGCCGACCTGGCTGCAGCCGCACCGTGAGGGCGGGAAAAAGGGGGAAATTCCGGGGAAAACGGGGCAAAATCCCGGGATTCTGTCGGGAAAAGGGGTGTGAGGGAGCTCACCCGGCTGCAGCCGCACCGTGAGGGTGGGAAAAACGGGGAAATTCCGGGGAAAAATCCCGGGATTCTGTGGGGAAAAGGGGTCTGAGGGAGCTCACCCGGCTGCAGCCGCACCGCGAGGGGCGGGAATGGGGCAAAATCCCGAGGTTTTGTGGGGGAAAGGGGCGTGAGGAGCTCACCCATTTCCATCCGCTCCGTGAGGGGGCGGAACGGGAAGAAATCCTGGGGAAACGGGAGAAAATCCCGAGGGAACGGGGAAAAATCCCGGTGTTTTGAGGGGGAAATCCCGGGGAAACGGGGATGAGGGTGCTGGACCGGGGAATGGGGGAAATCCCAGGATTCTGTGGGGAAAAGGAGTGTGAGGGAGCTGACCCGGCGGCAGCCGCTCCGTGAGGGGGGGGAAAGGGGGGAAATTCCGGGGAAAACGGGGAAAAATCCCGGGATTCTGTGGGGAAAAGGAGTGTGAGGGAGCTGACCCGGCGGCAGCCGCTCCGTGAGGGGGGGGAAAGGGGGGAAATTCCGGGGAAAACGGGGAAAAATCCCGGGATTCTGTGGGGAAAAGGAGTGTGAGGGAGCTGACCCGGCGGCAGCCGCTCCGTGAGGGGGGGGAAAGGGGGGAAATTCCGGGGAAAACGGGGAAAAATCCCGGGATTCTGTGGGGAAAAGGGGCGTGAGGGAGCCGACCCGGCGGCAGCTGCTCCGTGAGGGTGGGAAAAGGGGGAAATTCCGGGGAAATGGAGAAAAATCCCGGGATTCTGTGGGGAAAAGGGGCGTGAGGGAGCCGACCCGGCTGCAGCCGCACCGTGAGGGCGGGAACGGGAAAATCCGGGGGTTTTTTGGGGAAAAGGGGAAAAGGGGCAAAGGAACACCCAGGGTCCCTCGCAGACCTCGTGGACGTCACGTCGGTGAATCCCGACTTCCCGGTGTCGGATCCCACCGTCTTCCAGAAGCGGTACCTGAAGAAAATCCGGGAGCTGGGGGAGGTCAGTGGCGTCCTGAGGTCTGGAATTCTGGGGAAGCCGGGCAGGCTCCTCTCCCTGTCTTGATCCGAAATTCCATTCTTTAACATCTTTTCCCTGGGGATTTCCCTGGCTGGACCCATAATTCCATGCTTTAATCCTTATTTTCATATTTTAACCTATTTTCCCTGCTGATTTTTCCCTCCATTTCTGAACTTTGTTGACCCCCCCTCTGGATCCTCCCAGCAAACCTCCTTTCCCTGCCCAAATCCTGAAAATGTATCATTCTCCAGGGCCACTTTGGGAAGGTGAGCCTGTGCTGCTACGACCCCACCAACGACGGCACCGGGGAGATGGTGGCGGTGAAATCCCTGAAATCTGGGAGCAGCCCCCAGCTCCTGAGCTCCTGGAAGAGGGAAATCCAGATCCTGAAGACCCTGTACCACGAGAACATCGTCAAGTACAAGGGCTGCTGCAGCGAGCAGGGTGAGGCAGAAACCCCCTGGGATTTTCCACTGGATCAGCCACAGAGAGCTTAAAAAAACCCCAATTCCCACTATTTTTTGGCTGGGAATCGCTGTCCTGGCAGGAATTTGGGGGCTCTCGGGGTGGTCCCCACCTCCCCACGTGTCTCTTGCAGGGGACAAGGTGGTGCAGCTGATCATGGAGTACGTCCCGCTGGGAAGCCTCCGGGAATTCCTGCCCAAGCACCCCCTGAGCCTGTCCCACCTCCTGCTCTTCGCCCAGCAGATCTGCGAGGTGAGCCTGGAATGGGGCTGGATCCCGAAAAAACGGGATGATTCCCCAAAAAAATGGGGTTTTACGACGCAAAAACGGGGGTTACAGCCCCAAAATGCAGCTGAATTGACAAAAAAATGGGGTGGAGCCTTTGGAAATGGGGCTGAATTCCCAAAATGTGGCTGAATTCCCAAAATGTGGGGGAGGACGCTTTGGAAATGGGGCTGAATTCCCAAAATGTGGCTGAATTCCCAAAATATGAGGGTGGACGCTTTGGAAATGGGGCTGAATTCCCAAAATGTGGCTGAATTCCCAAAATATGAGGGTGGGCGCTTTGGAAATGTGGCTGGATTCCCAAAATGTGGCTGAATTCCCAAAATATGGGGGTGGACGCTTTGGAAATGGGGCTGAATTCCAAAAATGTGGCTGAATTCCCAAAATATGGGGATGGGTGCTTTGGAAGTGGGGCTGAATTCCCAAAAATGGGGATGAACCCCTCAAAAATGGCACTGCCACCTCAAAGTGAGGCTGAACTCCCAAAAACAAGCTAGAATTCCCCCCAAAAATGTGGAAACACAGGAGTCCCAACCAAAAACAAGCTAGAATTCCCCCCAAAAATGGGGAAACACAGGAGTGCCCACCCTCAAATGGGGCTGAATTCCCAAAAACAAGCTAGAATTCCCCCCAAAAATGGGGAAACACAGGAGTGCCCACCCTCAAATGGGGCTGAATTCCCAAAAACAAGCTAGAATTCCCCCCAAAAATGGGGAAACACAGGAGTGCCCACCCTCAAATGGGGCTGAATTCCCAAAAACAAGCTAGAATTCCCCCCAAAAATGGGGAAACACAGGAGTGCCCACCCTCAAATGGGGCTGAATTCCCAAAACCGCGGCCGATTCCAAAAGCAGCGGGGATGAACCCCCAAAAACACCTCCCGGCTCCCCCAGCAACGCCTCCAAACCCCCCAAAACCTCTTCCAGCCCTCCCGAATCCAGCTGTAATTTGGTTTTTCCCCCAGGGCATGGCCTACCTGCACTCCCTGCACTACATCCACCGGGACCTGGCGGCCAGGAACGTGCTGCTGGAGAACGAGCACGTGGTGAAGATCGGCGATTTCGGGCTGGCCAAGGCCGTGCCCGAGGGCCGCGAGTACTACCGGGTGCGGGAGGACGGCGACAGCCCCGTGTTCTGGTGAGGGATGCCGGGGCCCCGGGCGCGCCGCGGCGGCGCTGCCGGCACCCCGTGCCACGCCGAACCGTTCCAGGTACGCCCCGGAGTGCCTCAAGGAGTGCAAGTTCTACTACGCCTCGGACGTTTGGTCTTTTGGGGTGACCCTCTACGAGCTCCTGACGCGCTGCGACGCCGGGAGCAGCCCCCCGGTTGTGAGTGGCGATTCCGGGGGGGGTTTGGGGTTGAAATCAGGGTTTTTCCCCTCCTCTCATGTTTTTGGGGTTTTTTTTTATTTCCTCCACTGATAGAAATTCTTGGAGATGATCGGGGCCACGCAGGGGCAGATGACGGTGCTGAGGCTGATCGAGCTCCTGGAGAGGGGGAAGAGGCTGCCCGTGCCCAGGGATTGTCCCTGCGAGGTGGGAAATGGGGAAAAGGGGGGGGAATGGGGAGGGAAGGAGGAAAAG
>NW_024502104.1:0-686 GCF_017590055.1 Onychostruthus taczanowskii
TTTTTCAGAAAATATCACGGTGACACAGGGAGCACCAACCACCTTCCGTGGCTTTTAGGTACGTGTACGACCACATTGGAGAGAACCACGACAACATCCTGAAGGAGCTGGTGGCCAGCATCACCACCTTTGCCATCACCACGCTCTGGCTGGGGCCCTGCGAGGTCGTTTACATCTGGTCCCTCGTCAACTGCTTCGGCCTCAACTTCGAGCTCTGGGTGCAGAAGTTCTTCCAGCTGGGGCCCTTTGCCAAGCTGGAGGTGAGGAGCTGGGCTGCACAGGGGATGGGCACAAGCTCTGGTGCTGGGGGATATCTGTGCCTGGAGGGAGCTCACACTGGGTTGTAGGGGTCAGGTTTTTGGTTGAGGAAGAGGAGCAGAATCCCTGAGGATGCCATGGAGCTTCAGGGCCTGGCCTCCTGCCTGGAGACCTGGAGGTCTTTCCTGTGGCACTCAAAATCATGGAATCATTAAGGCTGGAAAAGACCAGCTGTCTTTTGCCCTTTTTCCTCCTCTCTGGGATCACTCTGGGACCCCAAGGCAGGGGGTGGATACCATAGAACTGTGTCTAATATCTTGCCCCTACCCATGGGACGCAGCCCAGGGTCCCAGCACCACCACCACCATGTTCACCACTAAATCACATCCTTAAGTGCTGTATCCACATATTTTTTTAAACTTTTCCAG
>NW_024502105.1:0-679 GCF_017590055.1 Onychostruthus taczanowskii
AATTTTATTTTTAATTTGAATTCCCACCCCCAGCTTCGACACGTCGGTGGGGCCGCTGCTGCTGTCGGAGCAGTTCCTGCAGCTCTCGGCCCGCGTGCCGTGCCCCGCGCTCTTCGGGCCGGGCGAGCTCCGGCAGCGCCGCTTCCGCCAGCGCCCCCAGTGGCAAACCTGGGGCCTCTACGGCAGCCACGGCCGCGCCGGCGCCGAGGTGAGACCGCGGCGCCTCGCCGGCGTTATAACCGTGCACTTATATACTGCAGGGTAGTGAAATATAACATAACGTGATATAATGGGACGTAATGTACCATAGTGTCATGTATTGAAATATAATGTGATATAATGGGACGTAATGTAAAGTGTAATGTAATGAAATATAACATAACGTGATATAATGGGACGTAATGTACCATAGTGTCATGTATTGAAATATAATGTGATATAATGGGACGTAATGTAGGATAGTGTCATGTAATGAAATATAACATAACGTGATATAATGGGACGTAATGTACCATAGTGTCATGTATTGAAATATAATGTGATATAATGGGACGGTATGGTTAGTGTAATGTAATGAAATATAATGTGATATAATGGGACGTAATGTGGTATAGTGTAATATAATGTAATATAACATAATGTGATATAACGTAACGTAATGTAGGATAGTGTCATGTAA
>NW_024502106.1:0-679 GCF_017590055.1 Onychostruthus taczanowskii
TATTATATATTATATAACATATATTATGTAACATATATTCTCTATTATATATTATATATTATACCTTGTATATGACTTTTTATAATATCAATATTATTTGTATTAATATTTAATAAATAATTGTTGCTTTTTCATTAATATTAATATTTAGCTATTCTAGTGGATATATATATATATAAACAAACAAACAAAATATATATATTTGGGTTTAGGTTTTTTAATATATGTATATATCCACTGAAATGAGCTAAAGGCAGGGATCAGTTCAGAGCTCTGGAGCTGGAGGAGCCCCAGGAAGGAGCTTCCTTGAAGGACCTGGGTTTGACTGGTTTTTATTTTTCAACTAAAAATGCATTAATTAATTTGTTCCACAGAAGTGAGTGAAGCTATAAAATGGCTTTTTTCCTTCTCCCCGGGGTGGCTGTGTCACAGCCCCTCTGCTCAAGCCCCAGAGGCAGCCAGGATGTGGTTTTGGGGTGCAAAGCTGATGTAAAAAACACAATTTCCTCTTGCTGCAGCTCCAGCCTTGTTTTCCTCCTGGCCTGACACTGCTCTGCCGGCAGGAGCAGCTCTGGGAAGCTGAATTGGCAGAAAATCGGGTTTTTTCCCAGTTTTTTGCTGCTGGTAGCCCCAGGCAGGAGCCAGCCCTGGAGGCAGGGAGGAGAGGGATGCAGCAGGG
>NW_024502107.1:0-679 GCF_017590055.1 Onychostruthus taczanowskii
ACAACTTACCCTATTTTGGTCAATAACATCCACGATGGCCACCAGCTTGCCAGCATGTGGCCCGAAGGAGATGAAGGCAACTCTGCCGATCTCCACGAAGCGCTTGAACACCTGGGAGGGTAGGAATGGACAGAGTTAGGCGAGAACACACCCAAGGCCACTTTCAGATTCAAGCCTCTGAGAGCCTTTAAAAGAGCTCCCCAAAGAAATCACAGAATGGTTTGGGTCGGACAAAGACCTTAAAGATCACCTAGTCCCAACCCCCTGCCGTGGGCAGGGACATCTTCCACTTCCCCAGGTTGCTCAGAGCTCCATCCAACCACGTCTTTAAAACTTCCAGGGATGGGGCATCCACAATTTCTCAGGACAACCTGTTCCAGTGCTTCAACAGCCCCACAGCAAAGAATTTTCTCCTACTATCTGATCTACACCTACTCTCTTTCGGTTTGAAGTCCCATCCCCACACGCTCCTGTAAGCAGTCCTACCCCATCCTTCCTCTAAGTTCCCTCCAGCTCCTGGAAAGCTTTCGAACTGCACGAAACCCCCGCGCTTGAGCAAAGCGACCGCGGTCCCGCCGCGCTCCGAGCCCGGCCCTGCCCGACCGCACTCAGCACGCGGAGCGCGGCCCCGGCCCAGCGCGGGTGAGGAGGCCGCGGGCTCCCCGCCGCCGCCGGGGCT
>NW_024502108.1:0-549 GCF_017590055.1 Onychostruthus taczanowskii
CCCCCATTATTTCCCCCATTTTCCCCACTTCTCCCCCATTTCCCCCATTTCACCCCATTTTCCCCATTTTCCCCGTTTCCCCCGTTTCCCCGTACCCGGTTTTGAGGTGCTGCAGCGCGTCCTCCACGCCGCGCTGGTTGTAGCGCACCATGTAGCTGTGCATGGCGGGGTAGTTGCTGCGGATGTTCTTCTCCGTGCTGCCGTTGGGCACGGTGCCGAACTTCAGCGGGGGGTACTGCTCCTGGGGCCGCTGGAACTGCGCCCAAAACACCCCAAAAACACCCCAAAATCACCTTGGAAACACCAAAAATCCATGGGAACGGGAAAAAACACAGCTGGGCCACCAAACACCCGAAAGTGACACCCAGAAGTGACACCCAAAAGTGACACCACGCCCCCAGTAACACCACCATGAACTTCATGGTGTGCTGCTTGTCAGACTGCACCCCAAAACACCCCAAAATCACCTCAGAAACCCCAAAAATCCATGGGAACGGGCAAAAACACAACTGGGCCACCAAACACCCAAAAGTGACACCCAAAAGTGAC
>NW_024502109.1:0-678 GCF_017590055.1 Onychostruthus taczanowskii
TTGACACAGATTCCCTTCATTTGCCCTTATGTAATTTATTAGAGATGTTCATATTGAAAACAAAAAGAATCTGATGGAAAAACAAGATATGCTGCTGTGTCTACAGGACACTCAGTCACTCAGGGAAAAGGAGGATTCTATGTCTGCCTTAAAATTCTGACCTGACTTACAGTAAAAACTGCATATTTATAACTTGCAGCTCTAAATACACCACATAAACGTTTTTGGTGTACTTTGTACACGTTTTGTGAAGAACAGATGTGGAATTCACTGAGCCTTATGTACTGTGGGTTGCAGTGAAAAGTCAGGAAAATACAGGATGCTGTAGGAAAAAGATGTGTGATGTAAATGGAAATAAATTGCATCTCAGTGGGACGTGGCCTGGACAGACCAATCATTCTTACTCCTCAAGTAATTTCTATTTCTCCAGGGATCTGCTTTATAATTAATGCCCTTTGTTTATGGTACACTTATGTCATCAAGAAAAAAATAAAATACAGAAGTAGACGTGTCCTTCATCAAGTCTCGCAGCGTGCAGGCCAGCAATTACTCTTATATAACTTGTATTGTGTATGGCATAAAGCTCCCATGCAGTGCTGAACACTGAAGGGCTGCTAATGCATTCACAGCACAAGTTGGGAGAAAAGAATTCTGCTGAGTGGGGCTTTGAAAAAAAAA
>NW_024502110.1:0-678 GCF_017590055.1 Onychostruthus taczanowskii
GGGCAAAGACCAAACTCTAATATTTTTCTATGTCAATAATCTTGCTGCCTTTGTTAAAATGTTTGCAATAAAGCATCAAAAGTCAGCTGTAGGATCTGTAACAGAAATGAATGCCTGAGCCTCAGCTGAGGTCACCAAGCCCTTGACAGAGATTGACCTGTGCCTAATACCTGCCATTGGTGAAATTTAGGAGACTCCTTCTGTGACATATTTGATTTCTAGAATTGGCTGACTCTCCAGTAATATTTAGGGAGTGAAAATACACAAAAAAAAAAAAAGTAGTTACAGCACTTAGTGAGAATGAATGCCAAAAAATAAGATGGGGAACAGCAGTCCTTTATTTCTAATACTGGCTCAGGTTGTACTCTTTGCTTTAACATTGGTTGGCCTGGGGTGGGAGAGATGGGAAGGATAAGGATTTCAAGCTTAGTTTTTCCAGGGTAGCTCTGTTATCTGACTTCCAACCATTATTTTTTCTTAGATGTATTTGAGTGTATGGGATGCTGATTTCATCTGTGCTTTCTGATATTGTGTCCTAGTTTGAATAGCATTAGTCCCTCTGAAGTAAAAAGTTCAAGTGTCAAGAGCACTGGGTCTGAAGGAAGCGCCTCACTCAACTGCTCCATACGCACTGTGGACTTGCAGTGTTTTAAAGTGTGATAAATAGGTGTGATTCGT
>NW_024502111.1:0-678 GCF_017590055.1 Onychostruthus taczanowskii
CAAAATTCCCATTTTTCCCCCAAATTCCTGCTTTTCCTCCTACGATTTTCCCAAATTTTCACTTTTATCCCCAAATTCCCATTTTTTTCACCGGTTTTCCTGCCCAAAGCTCCCAGATTTTTGCTCAAATTCCCTCTTTTTTCCCCATTTTTCCCCCCAAATTCCCATTTTTTACCCAATTTTTTCCTCCATTTTCCTCCCCAAATTCCCACTTTTTGCCCCAAATCCCCATTTTTCCCTCTTTTTTCCCCATTTTTTGCCCCAAATTCCCATTTTCCCCCCAAATTCCCATTTTTTTACCAATTTTTTGCCCAAAATCCCCATTTTTTGCCCCAAATCTCACTCACCCGAGCTCGTGTCCCCTCAAATGCTACACATCCACTTTTTTACCCCCCAAATCCCCATTTTTCCCTCTTTTTTCCCCATTTTTTGCCCCAAATTCCCACTTCCCCCCAAATTCCCATTTCTTGACCATTTTTTGCCCAAAATCGCCGTTTTTTGCCCCAAACCTGTCTCACCCGAGCTCCTGTCCCCGCAGATGGCGCACAGGCATTCCTTTGACCTCCAAACCCCCATTTTCCCCCCATTTTTCCTCCCAAATCCCCATTTTTCCCCCATTTTTCCCTCTTTTTCCCCCATTTCCCCCCAAACTCCCATTTTTTGCCCATTTTTTGCCCA
>NW_024502112.1:0-677 GCF_017590055.1 Onychostruthus taczanowskii
CCAAATTCTGCCCCAAAAATACCCTAATGGGGGAAAAAAATCCCAAAATCTGGGGGGAAAAAACTGAAATTTTGGAAAAAAACCACAAAATATTCCTGAAAAAAACCCAAATTCTTCCCCAGAAATACCCTTGAAAACCAAAATTCTGGGAAAATCCTGAAATTCTGGGAAAAAAATCCAAAAAATCTGGGGGGAAAAACCTGAAACTTTGGGGGAAAACCCCCAAATTCAGCCCCAAAAAAACCCCAAAATCCCAAATCCAGCCCCAAAAAAAACCCAAATTCCAGAAAATCCCAAAATTCTTGGTGGGATTTGGGGGTTTTTGGGGGGATTTTTGGGGGATTTTGGGGTTTTTTGTGGGATTTTTGGGGGATTTTGGAGTTTTTAATGGGATTTTGGGGGGATTTTTGGAGGATTTGGGGGTTTTTAAATGGGATTTTTGGGGGATTTTGGAGGATTTGGGGGTTTTTAATGGGATTTTGGTGGGATTTTAATGGCATTTTTGATATTTTTAATGGGATTTTAGTAGGATTTTTTTATTTTCAATGGGATTTTAGTGGGATTTTGGTTATGTTTAATGGGATTTTAATGGAATTTTAATGGGATTTTGATTGTGTTTAATGGGATTTTAATGGGATTTTAATAGGATTTTATTTTCAATGGGATTTCAGTGGGAT
>NW_024502113.1:0-677 GCF_017590055.1 Onychostruthus taczanowskii
TTCAGGAGGAGCTTTTGGTTCCTGTTTTACTTTTCAAATCTACTTGGCTTCCCCTCTCAGTTGTGATGGTGCTGGCAGGTGAAGGCACTGTAGTTCTTGTGCAGTTGCTGTTGTGAGCTGATTTCTGACCTAAACATCAGAACTTTAAAAACTCAAAAATCAAGTAAAGCAGGGCTTCAAGAATCTGGAGTAACTTCTCTAATGGCAGCACTGCTCACATTTGTCCTTGGATTCAGTCAGCCTCTGTCAGCTGCATCAGAGCTGCCAATCTGCAGTGCCTGGGCACATCCAGCTGTCAGCAGCTCCAGAAGAGGGGTGGCTCATACCCAGCACCATGTTCTCGAGGAAGCATTTTAGATTTTGGAGGATTGTAGGTTGGAAGGATGTTGAGCAAGAGCAGCACCAGACCAGACGTGGCAGAAGGGGCTGTCTAAAAGCATCACCTGGCACTGCAGCTCTCTGCCATGAGTAATGCAGGGTAAGACTTCCTGTAGCTTCACATCTGCATCAGAGGAGTAAATAACATCTCTGGCACAACCCATGTGTGAACAATACAGCCTTGAGGAATCTCTTTCTCACTTCTCAAAGCAAATGTAGAAATGAAGTTTTTCCACAAGTATCTTCCTGGTGTAAAGTAAAGTAACAAGGTCCTTTATTTAGGATTTACTTTTTTTTTT
>NW_024502114.1:0-1387 GCF_017590055.1 Onychostruthus taczanowskii
CTGTCCCTGTCCCTGTCCCGCAGGAGGTTCTACAAGGACATGCCCCAGAACGCGCTGGACAAGAAATCCAACTTCGAGTTCCTGGAGTGAGTGCAGCCCGGGCCCAACCCGTCCTGGGGGCTGGGGACTGCTGGGGCCTTCCTCGTCATCTTCATCTTCATCATGCTCCTCACCTTCATCATGCTCCTCATCTCCTCATCGGGACACGGGGCCGTGGGGACATGGCGCCGTGGTGGCGTGTGACGGGATGCTCCTCATCCTCCTCACCTTCATCATCCTCCTCATGCTCCTCATCCTCCTCACCTTCATCATCCTCCTCATGCTCCTCATGCTCCTCATCCTCCTCACTTTCATCATCCTCCTCATGCTCCTCATCCTCCTCACCTTCATCATCCTCCTCTTGCTCCTCATCCTCCCACAGCTCCTCATCCTCCTCATCCTTCTCATCATCTTCATCCTCCTCATCCTCCTCATCCTCCTCATCTTCATCATCCTCCTCTTGCTCCTCATCCTCCTCATGCTCCTCATCCTCCTCACCTTCATCATCATCCTCATCCTCCTCATCCTCCTCATCCCTGAAGATGAAGATGGGAGCCATCCTTTCTCCGGAATTCCCCCGTCCCGTCCTGCCTGGGGTGGGAATTCCCGCTGACATTCCCGGGATTCTCTGCTCCTCCGCAGGAAGGAGGTGGGGCTGGACCTCTTCTTCCCCAGCCAGATGCAGGAGAACCTGAAGGTGAGGGGCACCTGGGTGTGGCACAGGCGTGGCACCTGGGGACACGTGTCACCACGCCCCTGCGTGTGTCCGTGTGTCCCTGTGTGTGTCCGTGTGTCCCTGTGTGTGTCCCTGTGTGTCCCTGTGTGTCTGTGTGTCCCTGTGTGTGTCCATGTGTGTCCATGTGTGTCCCTGTGTGTGTCCATGTGTGTCCATGTGTGTCCGTCTGTCCCTATGTCCATGTGTGTCCCTGTGTCTGTGGTCTGTGTGTCCGTATGTGTCCATGTGTTCATGTGTCCCTGTGTGTCCGTGTCCTTGTGTCCCTGTGTGTCTGTGTGTCCATGTGTGTCCATGTGTGTCCGTCTGTCCCTATGTCCATGTGTGTCCCTGTGTGCCCCTCTGTGTGTCCCTCTGTGTCCGTGTGTCCCTGCGCATCCATGTGTGTCCCTGTGTGTCCATGTGTGTCCCTGTGTGTCCCTGTGTGTCCCTGTGTGTGTCCCTGCGCATCCATGTGTGTCCATGTGTGTCCATGTGTGTCCGTGTGTCCCTATGTCCATGTGTGTCCCTGTGCCCGTGTGTCCCTCTGTGTGTCCCTCTGTGTGTCCCTCTGTGTCCCTGTGTCCCTGTGTGTCCATGTGTGTCCATGTGTGTCTCTGTGTGTGTACATGTGTG
>NW_024502114.1:3959-13083 GCF_017590055.1 Onychostruthus taczanowskii
TGTCCCTGTCCCTGTCCCTGTCCCTGTCCCGCAGGAGGTTCTACAAGGACATGCCCCAGAACGCGCTGGACAAGAAATCCAACTTCGAGTTCCTGGAGTGAGTGCAGCCCGGGCCCAGCCCGTCCTGGGGGCTGGGGACTGCTGGGGCCTTCCTCGTCATCTTCATCTTCATCATCCTCCTCACCTTCATCATGCTCCTCACCTTCATCATCCTCCTCATGCTCCTCATCCTCATCATCTTCATCATCCTCCTCATCCTCCTCATCTCCTCATCCTCCTCATCCTCCTCATCATCCTCATCCTCCCTCATGTCCTCATCCTCTATCATCATCCTCATCCTCATCATCCTCCTCATCCTCCTCATCGCCATCAACTGTGTGCCCTTCCTCACCCACGGGCACCACGGTGAGCCTTCAGCTTCATCATCCTCATCCTCACCTTCCTCATCATCCTCATCATCATCCTCATCCTCATCATCCCTCCTCATCTCCTCATCCTCCTCATCTCCTCATCCTCCTCATCCTCCTAATCCTCCTCATCCTCCTCATCCTCCTCATCCTCCCTCATCTCCTCATCTCCTCATCCTCCTCATCTCCTCATCCTCCTCATCCTCCTAATCCTCCTCATCCTCCTCATCCTCCTCATCCTCCGTCATCTCCTCATCTCCTCATCCCTCCGGAATTCCCCCGTCCCGTCCTGCCTGGGGTGGGAATTCCCGCTGACATTCCCGGGATTCTCTGCTCCTCCGCAGGAAGGAGGTGGGGCTGGACCTCTTCTTCCCCAGCCAGATGCAGGAGAACCTGAAGGTGAGGGGCACCTGGGCTCCGGAATTCCCCCGTCCCGTCCTGCCTGGGGTGGGAATTCCCGCTGACATTCCCGGGATTCTCTGCTCCTCCGCAGGAAGGAGGTGGGGCTGGACCTCTTCTTCCCCAGCCAGATGCAGGAGAACCTGAAGGTGAGGGGCACCTGGGTGTGGCACAGGCGTGGCACCTGGGGACACGTGTCACCACGCCCCTGCGTGTGTCCGTGTGTCCCTGTGTGTGTCCGTCGGGATATGGGATACGGGATTCAGGAATGGGGGATACGGAATTTGGGATGGGGGATACGGGATACGGGATACGGGAATGGGGGATACGGGATATGGGATAGGGGATTTGGGATATGGGATGTGGGACATAGGATAGGGGATATGGGATACGGGATTCGGGAATGGGGGATGTGGGATACGGGATATGGGATATGGGATTCAGGATGGGGATATGGGATTTGGGATGGGGGATGTGGGATACGGGATACGGGAATGTGGGATACGAGATTCGGGATAGGGGATATGGGATTCGGGATAAGGGATACGGGATTTGGGATGGGGGATGTGGGATACGGGATACGGGAATGTGGAATACGAGATTCAGGATAGGGGATATGGGATTTGGGATCGGGGATGTGGGACATGGGATATGGGATATGGAATTTGGGATGGGGATACGGGGTTTGGGATGGAAGATGTGGGATACGGGATATGGGATATGGGATTCGGGATGGGGGTATGGGTTTCAGGAATGGGGGATACGGGATTTGGGATGGGGATACGGGATTTGGGATGGGGGATGGGGGATGGGGGATGTGGGATACAGGATATGGGATATGGGATGGGGGCACGGGATACGGGATTCGGGAATGGGGGATACGGGATTTGGGATGGGGATACAGGATTTGGGATGGGGGATAGGGGATACAAGATATGGGATGGGGGATACAGGATTCGGGATACGGGAATGGGGGATATGGGATTTGGGATGGGGGATGTGGGATACGGGATACGGGAATGTTGGATACGAGATTCGGGATAGGGGATATGGGATTCGGGATAAGGGATATGGGATTTGGGATGGGGGATGTGGGATACGGGATGCGGGATGCGGGAATGTGGAATACGAGATTTGGGATATGGGATATGGGATAAGGGATAGGGGATAGGGGATGGGGGCACGGGATACGGGATGCGGGAATGGGGGATACGGGATATGGGATAGGGGATTTGGGATATGGGATGTGGGATGTGGGACATGGGATAGGGGATATGGTATACGGGATTTGGGAATGGGGGATGTGGGATACGGGATATGGGAATGGGGGATACGGGATTCGGGATGGGGGATGTGTGACAGGGGATGTGGGATATGGGATAGGGGATATGGGATAGGGGATATGGGATATGGGATGTGGGATGTGGGATAGGGAAAATGGGATATGGGATGTGGGATAGGGGATTCAGGATGCCGGATACAGGATATGAGATACGGGATAGGGAATGTGAGATTGGGGACATGGGATATGCAGCATGGGATGTGGAATACAAGGTATGGGATATGGGATACAGAATATGGGATATAGGATGAGGTGGGGTGGAGTTAGGTGGGAATGGGATGGGATGGGATGGGATGGGATGGGATGGGATGGGATGGGATGGGATTTTATGGAGATGGGATGGGATCTGATGGGATTTTATGGAGATGGGATGGGATCTGGCCCTTGGCACGCCCCTCATCCCAAATCCCCTGCTGCCCCCAGCAAGGATGGAACATCACCGTGGACCTGGTCATCGGCCCCAAGGGCATCCGCCAGGTGACCAGCAAGGACACCAAGGTGGGAATTCCGGGCCGGGAGCTGGGAACTCCCACTTCGGGCTGGGATCGAATTCCCGATGAATTCCCCCTTCCCAGCCCACCTGCCTGGCGGAATTCCGGGACATCAAATCCATCCGGTGCTCCGCAGCGGAGGACGGCCAGGCTCTGCTGCAGCTGGGGCTCAGCGGGACCCCCCAGGTGAGGAGCTGGGAGAGCATTCCCGGGAATGCCATGTCCCACATCCCATATCCCAAAGCCCATATCCCCTATCCTCTATCCCCTATGCCATATCCCATATCCCATTTTCCCTATCCCATATCCCTCATCCCCTATCCCATATCCCATATCCCATATCCCACATCCCCTATCCATATCCCATATCCCATTTTCCCTATCCCACATCCCATATCCCCTATCCCATATCCCCTGTCCCATATCCCACATCCCATATCCCATATCCCCTATCCCACATCCCCTATCCATATCCCATAACTCATATCCCATATCCCATATCCCATTTTCCCTATCCCATATCCCATATCCCACATCCCGCTATCCCATATCCCATATCCCCTATCCCATATCCCATATCCCAAATCCCCTATCCCAAATCCCATATCCCCTATCCCCTATTCCATATCCACTATCCCAAATCCCCTATCCCAAATCCCATATCCCCTATCTGCTATCCCATATCCCCTATCCCATATCCCATATCCCAAATCCCCTATCCCAAATCCCATATCCCCTATCCCCTATTCCATATCCCAAATCCCATATCCCCTATCCCCTATCCCATATCCCCTATCCCATATCCCCTATCCCATATCCCCTATCCCATATCCCAAATCCCCTATCCCAAATACCCTATCCCACATCCCACATCCCATATCCCATTTTCCCTATCCCATATCCCATACCCCACATCCATATCCCATTTTCCCTCTCCCACATCCCATATCCCTGTCCCCGCCTCTTCCCGGGAGCACTTTGGCGTTGTCCCGGCTGTGTCGGAATTCTGGGAAGGGCGGTTATGGGGCGCTGGGATGGCGGGTGGAGCGGGCAGAGAGGGCCGACCCCGATCCCATCCCGCATCCCGGCATTCCCAAGTCGCTGGCCATCAAGACGTCGTCGCTGGCCGAGGCGGAGAACATGGCCGACCTCATCGACGGATACTGCCGGCTGCAGGGCGGCTCCGAGGAGTCGCTGATCGCCTTCCCCGGGAAAGGTGGGAATGCCGCCGGTGGGGTGGGGTGGGGTGGGATTGGGATCCATGGGGTGGGATGGGATCAGTGGGATGGGATCAGTGGGATGGGGTAGGATGGGATAATGGGACCCATGGGATGGGATGGATGGGATGGATGGATGGATGGATGGATGGATGGATGGATGGATGGATTGGATGGATGGATGGATGATGGATGGATGGATGGATGGGATGGGATGGGATGGGATGGGATGGATGGATGGGATGGATGGATGGATGGGATGGGATCAATGGGATGGGATGGGATGGGATGGGATGGGATGGGATGGGATGGATGGGATGGGATGGCAGTTGGATTGGGTTGGGATGGGATGGGATGGGACCATTCCCCGTCCTCCCTGCAGATCGCGAGAAGAGGATCAGCCTCCCACAGATCCCGGCCCCGTGAGTGATCCCGATCCTTTTCCCGGGATTCCCGTCCCCGGCGCGGGGTTGGGATCCCGCTCCCTGACCCTCTTCCCACCCTCAGGAATCTCGGGGAGAGGCATTCCACGCTCTCCCACAGCGTCAGCGGCGGTGAGTTCGGCCTCGTCCCTCTTCCCACCATCCCGGGGGCGCGGGCAGGGATTTGGGACACATTCCATGCGGGATTCGGGAATGCTGGACGCTCCCAGCTCCTCTCCAGAGGGTTGGGATGCATCCAAGCTTCCTGGAGGAGCGCCAGACCCTCTGGAACTATTGGAAGATCTCCCACAACCACCGAGCTTCCTGATCCCCTTCCCGCATCCCGTTTTCCCCCAGATTCCGAAATTTACGCGGAAATCCTGGATGAATCCTCAAGGCCGAGATCCGGAAGTAGGTGCTTCCCGTGGGAATTCTCCAGCTGGGGTGTCCCAGATCCTCCTTGCCCATCCCAAATTCCCGTCCCAGCCTCACCAAAGCTCCGAGAAGGTCCCGGAAGAGCTGGGATGAGGCGTGGGGCAGGATCCATGGATCCTTGGGAGGATGGAGAGGGCAGGATCCATGGAAAATCATGGATGGAGAGGGCAGGATACATGGAAAATCATGGGTGGAGAGGGCAGGATCCATGGAAAATCATGGATGGAGAGGGCAGGATCCATGGATCCATGAGGGAATTTTGGAGAGGGCAGGATCCATGGAAAATCTTGGATGGAGAGGGCAGGATCCATGGATCATTGTGGGAATGTTGGAGAGAGCAGGATCCATGGATCCTCATGGATGGAAAAAGCAGGATCCATGTGGGAATTGTGGAGAGGGCAGGATCCATGGATCCATGAGGGAATTTTGGAGAGGGCAGGATCCATGGAAAATCTTGGATGGAGAGGGCAGGATCCGTGGATCATTGTGGGAATGATGGAGAGAGCAGGATCCATGGATCCTCACAGATCCTCAGGGATGCTCATGGATGGAGAGGGCAGGATCCATGGATCCTCATGGATCCTCACGGATGGGGATGGGAGGATCCATGGATCCTCATGGATGGAGATGGGAGGATCCATGGATCCTCAGGGATCCTCACGGGCGGGGTGGCTCGGTAGCCACGGGCATCCCCCGGTTATTCCGGGCGGACCTTCCCTTGGAACCACCCGCGGTCACGGAATCTCCTCCCCCCTTCCCGCCCCCCCCCCCCCCAAACCGGGAGAAATTCCTCAGCGAAGCCGGTATCCCCGGGCTCCTCGTGGGGTTTTTCGGGATCTTGAGGATCCTTTTGGGATATTTTTTGGGATCTTGAGGCTCCTGACAGAGTTTTTTGGGATGCTGAGGGTCCTTTTGGGTTTTTTTGGGATCTTGAGGTTCCTTTTGGGTGTTTTTTGAGGATCTTGAGGTTCCTTTTGGGGTGTTTTTTGGAATCTTGAGGCTCCTTTTGGGGTTTTTTGGGATCTTGAGGTTCCTGCTAGGGTTTTTTTTTGGGATCTTGAGGCTCCTGCCAGGGTTTTTTTAGGGATGCTGAGGGTCCTGTTGGGTTTTTTGGGATCTTGAAGTTCCTTTTGGGGTGTTTTTTGGAATCTTGAGGCTCCTTTTGGGGTTTTTTGGGATCTTGAGGTTCCTGCTAGGGTTTTTTGGGATCCTGAGGTTCCTTTTGGGTTTTTTTTGGGATCCTGAGGTTCCTGCTGGGTTTTTTTGAGATCTTGAGGCTCCTTTTGGGTTTTTTTGTGATCTTGAGGTTCCTGCCAGGGTTTTTTGGGATCCTGAGGCTCCTGCTGGGTTTTTTTTGGGATGCTGAGGTTCCTGCCAGAGTTTTTTGGGATGCTGAGCCTCCTTTTGGGGTTTTTTGGAATCTTGAGGTTCCTGCTAGGGTTTTTTGGGATCTTGAGGCTCCTTTTGGGGTTTTTTGGAATCTTGAGGTTCCTGCCAGAGTTTTTTGGGATCCTGAAGTTCCTTTTGGGGTGTTTTTTGGAATCTTGAGGTTCCTGCTGGGTTTTTTTGAGATCTTGAGGCTCCTTTTGGGTTTTTTTGTGATCTTGAGGTTCCTGCCAGGGTTTTTTGGGATGCTGAGGCTCCTTTTGGGTTTTTTTGGGATTCTGAAGTTCCTGCTGGGGTTTTTTTTGGGATCTTGAGGTTCCTGCCAGGGTTTTTTGGGATGCTGAGGGTCCTTTTGGGTTTTTTTGGGATCTTGAGGTTCCTTTTGGGGTTTTTTGGGATCTTGAGGTTCCTTTTGGGGTGTTTTTTGGAATCTTGAGGCTCCTTTTGGGGTTTTTTGGGATCTTGAGGTTCCTGCTAGGGTTTTTTGGGATCCTGAGGCTCCTTTTGGGTTTTTTTTTGGGATTCTGAAGGTCCTGCTGGGTTTTTTTTGGGATCTTGAGGTTCCTGCTGGGTTTTTTTTGGGATGCTGAGGTTCCTTTTGGGTTTTTTCGGATCTTGAGGTTCCTTTTGGGGTGTTTTTTGGAATCTTGAGGTTCCTGCCAGAGTTTTTTTAGGATCCTGAGGCTCCTTTTGGGGTTTTTTGGGATTCTGAAGGTCCTGCTGGGGTTTTTTTTAGGATCCTGAGGCTCCTTTTGGGGTTTTTTGGGATCTTGATGGTTCTGCTGAGGATTTTTGGGATCCTGAGGCTCCTTTTGGGTTTTTTGGGGATTCTGAGGGTCCTGCCATCATTTTTTTGCGTTTCCAAGGCTTCTGATGGTGTTTTTTTGGGATCTTGAGGGTCCTGCCATGTTTTTTTTTGGATCTCGGGGCTCCTGATGGGGGTTTTTGGGATCTCAAGGGTCCTGCCATGGTTTTTTGGGATCTCAAGGGTCCTGCCAGGTTTTTTTGGGATCTCAAGGGTCCTGCCATGGTTTTTTGGGATCCTGAGGGTCCTGCCAGGTTTTTTTGGGATCTCAAGGGTCCTGCCATGGTTTTTTGGGATCCTGAGGGTCCTGCCAGGTTTTTTTGGGATCTCGAGGGTTCTGCTGGGGTTTTTTGGGATCCTGAGGATCCTGCTGGGATTTTTTGGGATCCTGAAGAAACAAGGAGCCCTTGGAACTCAGGATGGAGGAAGAAGGAGTTGATCCATGCCCGGAAACCCGGGATAGGATCCCAAAAATCCCCGGATTACGGGAAGTGTTTATTGGAGGTGGGGAATCTGCTGGAATCCCGAGGATGCCGATCCCTAAAAAAAACCCACCGGGACCTCCAATCCCTTCGGGAAATCCGGGACAATTCCTCCTGCTCCCGCCTCCGGGGGTCGGGATTCCCCCGGAATGTTGTTGTGGGGGTGGGAATCCTGCATCCCAAGGCGGGAATTCCACCACCCCCGCAGTGCTGATGAAGAAGCTGGACCACCCGCACATCGTGAAGCTCATCGGCATCGCCGAGGAGGAGCCCACCTGGATCATCATGGAGCTCTATCCCTACGGAGAGGTGCGACCCCCGCCCTTCCCCGGCCCCGTTTCCCGGCCCCGTTCCCGGCGTTCCCGCGGCTGATCCCGGCGGGAACGCCGGCGTTTGCAGCTGGGCCAGTACCTGGAGCAGAACCGGCTGGGCCTGGCCGTGCCCACCCTGGTGCTGTACGCGCTGCAGGTCAGCAAGGCCCTGGCCTACCTGGAGGCCATCAACTGCGTCCACAGGTGACTCGGGATGGGGCCGGAGACCCCTGGAATTCCGGGATGGGCGGGGGGAGGGGGTTTTGGGATTCTGAAGGTCCTGCTGGGGTTTTTTTTTAGGATCCTGAGGCTCCTTTTGGGGTTTTTTGGGATTCTGAAGGTCCTGCTGGGGTTTTTTTTTAGGATCCTGAGGCTCCTTTTGGGGTTTTTTGGGATCTTGATGGTTCTGCTGAGGATTTTTGGGATCCTGAGGCTCCTTTTGGGTTTTTTGGGAATTCTGAGGGTCCTGCCATAATTTTTTTGGGTTTCCAAGGCTTCTGGTGGTGTTTTTTTTGGGATCTTGAGGGTCCTGCCATGTTTTTTTTTGGATCTCGGGGCTCCTGATGGGGGTTTTTGGGATCTCAAGGGTCCTGCCATGTTTTTTTGGGATCTCAAGGGTCCTGCCAGGTTTTTTTGGGATCTCAAGGGTCCTGCCATGGTTTTTTGGGATCCTGAGGGTCCTGCCAGGTTTTTTTGGGATCTCGAGGGTTCTGCTGGGGTTTTTTGGGATCCTGAGGATCCTGCTGGGATTTTTTGGGATCCTGAAGAAACAAGGAGCCCTTGGAACTCAGGATGGAGGAAGAAGGAGTTGATCCATGCCCGGAAACCCGGGATAGGATCCCAAAAATCCCCGGATTACGGGAAGTGTTTATTGGAGGTGGGGAATCTGCTGGAATCCCGAGGATGCCGATCCCTAAAAAAAACCCACCGGGACCTCCAATCCCTTCGGGAAATCCGGGACAATTCCTCCTGCTCCCGCCTCCGGGGGTCGGGATTCCCCCGGAATGTTGTTGTGGGGGTGGGAATCCTGCATCCCAAGGCGGGAATTCCACCACCCCCGCAGTGCTGATGAAGAAGCTGGACCACCCGCACATCGTGAAGCTCATCGGCATCGCCGAGGAGGAGCCCACCTGGATCATCATGGAGCTCTATCCCTACGGAGAGGTGCGACCCCCGCCCTTCCCCGGCCCCGTTTCCCGGCCCCGTTCCCGGCGTTCCCGCGGCTGATCCCGGCGGGAACGCCGGCGTTTGCAGCTGGGCCAGTACCTGGAGCAGAACCGGCTGGGCCTGGCCGTGCCCACCCTGGTGCTGTACGCGCTGCAGGTCAGCAAGGCCCTGGCCTACCTGGAGGCCATCAACTGCGTCCACAGGTGACTCGGGATGGGGCCGGAGACCCCTGGAATTCCGGGATGGGCGGGGGGAGGGGG
>NW_024502114.1:13477-42514 GCF_017590055.1 Onychostruthus taczanowskii
GGGGTCTTCGGGGCTGCCTTGGGCGGTTGGGGTTCTTCTTCTGCGTCCCATCCGCGTCCATCCCATCCCAGGGATCCCATCCCATTATCCCATTATCCCATTACCCCATTACCCCATTATCCCATTATCCCATTATCCCATTATCCCATTATCCCATTACCCCATCATCCCATTATCCCATTATCCCATCATCCGATCATCCCATTATCACATCCCATCCCATATCCCAAATCCCATCCCATCCCATCCCACCCCATCCCATTGTCCCACCCCGTCCCATTACCCCATCCCATTCCATCTCATCTCCCTTCTCTCCATCCCAATCCCAATCCCAAATCATATCCCAAGCCATTATCCCATTCCATTCCATCAATCCCATCCCCCATCTCCATCCCTTCTCTCCATCCCATCCCATTATCCCATCCTATCACCACATCCCGTCCCATATCCCCTATCCCCTAACCCAAATCCTATATCCCAAATCCCATATCCCAAATCCCATCCCATCCATTATCCCATCCCCACCCCTGGATCCCATTATCCCGATATCCCATATCCCTTATCCCAAATCCCATATCCTAAATCCCAAATCCCCATATCCCAATATCCCATCTCCTGGCCCCGCAGGGACATCACTGTCAGGAACATCCTGGTGGCCTCTCCTCTCCATTATCATATCCCAAATCCCATTATCCCAAATCCCCTCTTCCATATCCGAAATCCCATTATCCCATTATCCCAAATCCCAAGTCCCGTATCCCATTATCCCAAATCCCGTATCCCGATATCGCGTCCCCGCAGGGACATCGCTGTCAGGAACATCCTGGTGTCCTCTCCTCTCCATTATCCCAAATCCCATTATCCCAAATCCCCTATTCCATATCCCAAATCCCATTATCCCCTATCCCTTTATCCCCTATCCCGTTATCCCAATATCGCGTCCCCGCAGGGACATCGCCATCAGGAACATCATGGTGGCCTCTTCTCTCCATTATCATATCCCAAATCCCATTATCCCAAATCCCATTATCCCATTATCCGAAATCCCATTATCCCATTATCCCAAATTCCAAGTCCCGTATCCCATTATCCCCCATCCCATATCCCAAATCCCGTTATCCCGTTATCCCATTATCCCGTCCCCGCAGGGACATCGCCGTCAGGAACATCCTGGTGGCCTCTCCTCTCCATTATCCCAAATCCCATTTTCCCATTATCCCAAATCCCATTATCCCATTATCCCGAATCCCAAATCCCCTGTCCCAAATCCCGTTATCCCGTTATCCCGTTGTTATCCCGTTATCCCGTCCCCGCAGGGACATCGCCGTCAGGAACATCCTGGTGGCCTCTCCTCTCCATTATCCCAAATCCCATTTTCCCACATCCCATTATCCCAAATCCCAAATCCTGTATCCCATTGTTATCCCGTTATCCCAATATCCCGTCCCCGCAGGGACATCGCCGTCAGGAACATCCTGGTGGCCTCTCCTCTCCATTATCATATCCCATGTCCCAATTATCCCGTCCCTGCAGGGACATCGCCGTCAGGAACATCCTGGTGTCCTCTCCTCTCCATTATCCCAAATCCCAAATCCCATATCCCATTATCCCGATATCCCGTTATCCCGTCCCCGCAGGGACATGGCGTCAGGAACATCCTGGTGTCCTCTCCTCTCCATTATCCCAAATCCCATTTTCCCATATCCCAAATCCCAAATCCCCTATCCCGTTATCCCGTTATCCCGTCCCCGCAGGGACATCCCGTCCCCGTCAGGAACATCCTGGTGGCCTCTCCTCTCCATTATCCCAAATCCCATTATCCCAAATCCCAAATCCCCTATCCCACATCCCAAATCCCGTATCCCATTATCCCATTATCCCGATATCGCGTTATCCCGTCGCCGCAGGGACATCGCCGTCAGGAACATCCTGGTGGCCTCTCCTCTCCATTATCCCAAATCCCATTATCCCAAATCCCAAATCCCATTATCCCGATATCCCAAATCCCCCGTCCCACATCCCGTATCCCGTTATCCCGTTATCCCAATATCGCGTTATCCCGTTATCCCGTCGCCGCAGGGACATCGCCGTCAGGAACATCCTGGTGGCCTCCCCGGAATGCGTCAAGCTCGGAGACTTCGGCCTCTCCCGCTACATCGAGGATGAGGAATACTACAAAGGTGGGATCCCGTGGGATCGGGGATCCCGTGGGGTCCCTCGGGATGGCGCGGGGGGAACGGGGGGCGGATCTCGGGATCATTCCGGGGTCATTCCAGCTTCCGTCACCCGCCTGCCCATCAAGTGGATGTCGCCGGAATCCATCAACTTCCGGCGCTTCACCACGGCCAGCGACGTCTGGATGTTCGGTGCGTGCCGGGATCCTGGGATTCAGGGGGGGATCCCGGGATTCAGCATGGTGGGGTGGGATCCCGGGAGTGATCCGCTTCCCAAAATGTGGGGTGGGATCCTGGGATTCAGAGGGGGATCCCGGGATTCATCATCATGGGGTGGGATCCTGGGATTGATCCGCTTCCGGTGGAGTGGAATGGGATCCTGGGATTGATCTGCTTCCCATGGCATGGAATGGGATCCTGGGGTTGATCCGCTTGCCAAAATGTGGGGTGGGATCCTGGGATTCAGAGGGGGATCCCGGGATTCAGCATGGTGGGGTGGGATCCTGGGAGTGATCCGCTTCCCAGGATGTGGGGTGGGATCCTGGGATTCAGAGGGGGATCCCGGGATTCATCATCATGGGGTGGGATCCTGGGATTGATCCGCTTCCGGTGGAGTGGAATGGGATCCTGGGATTGATCTGCTTCCCATGGCATGGAATGGGATCCTGGGGTTGATCCGCTTGCCAAAATGTGGGGTGGGATCCTGGGATTCAGAGGGGGATCCCGGGATTCATCATCATGGGGTGGGATCCTGGGATTGATCCGCTTCCGGTGGAATGGATTGGGATCCTGGTATTGATCTGCTTCCCATGGCATGGAGCAGGATCCTGTGATTCAGAGTGGGATTCTGGGATTCAGCATGGTGGGGTGGGATCCCGGGAGTGATCCGCTTCCGGTGGAATGGAATGGGATCCTGGGATTGATCCGCTTCCCAAGATGTGGGATTCAGAGGGGGATCCTGGAATTCATCGTGGAATGGGATCCTGGGATTGATCCACTTGCCATGGTGTGGAGTGGGATCCTGGGATTGATTCACTTCCTGTGGAATGGAATGGGATCCCAGGATTGATCTGTTTCCCATGGCATGGAGCAGGATCCTGGGATTCAGAGGGGGATCCCGGGATTCATCATCATGGGGTGGGATCCTGGGATTGATCCGCTTCCCATGGCATGACCTGGGATCCTGGCATTGATTTGCTTCCTGAGGGGTGGGATCCTGGGATTCAGCATCGTGGGGTGGGATCCTGGGATTGATCCGCTTCCCATGGCATGACCTGGGATCCTGGCATTGATTTGCTTCCTGAGGGGTGGGATCCTGGGATTCAGAGTGGGATCCTGGAATTCATCATCGTGGAGTGGGATCCCAGGATTGATCCACTTCCCGTGATGTGGAGTGGGATCCTGGGATTCATGCGATTCCCATGGCATGGAATGGGATCCTGGGATTGATCCTCTTCCCATGGGGTGGGGTGGGATCCTGGGATTCAGAGTGGGATCCCAGAATTAATTCATCCTCATGGGGTGGGATCCCGGGATTGATCCTCTTCTTGTGGCATGGAATGGGATCCTGGGATTCAGAGTGGGATCCCGGAATTCACCATCGTGGAGCGGGATCCCAGGATTGATCCCTTCCCCATGGCGTGGGATTCTGGGATTCACCTAATTCCCATGGCATGGAGCAGAATCCCAGGGCTGATCCCTTTCCCGTGGCACGCCCAAGGACAAATCCCGCTCCGGAATTTCCCGACTTTCTTCCCAGCTCCAGATCATCCCAATTTTTTCCCCTGGGAGAAGCCATCCTAGGGAAGGGCTTCCATTCACCCATCCAAATTCCAGGCGCTTCCTCCTCCTCATCCAGGGATTTCAGGGAAGTTCTGGGATGAGCTAAACTCTCCCCACTGCAAAAAAATCCCAACCTCCAACCCCTCTGGAATCAGGAATTCTGTGTATCCCACCACAAAGTGCCACCAGATTCCCAAAAAAAACCCCCGGGAAGGGGCGGATTCCCGGGAATTCTGGTGGCCTGAGGCTGTCCCGGTCGCTCCCGCAGCCGTGTGCATGTGGGAGATCCTGAGCTACGGGAAGCAGCCGTTCTTCTGGCTGGAAAACAAGGATGTGATCGGAGTCCTGGAAAAGGGGGATCGGCTTCCCAAACCCGACCTGTGCCCGCCCGTGCTCTACACGCTCATGACGCGCTGCTGGGACTACGATCCCGGGGAAAGGCCCAAATTCCAGGAGCTGGTCTGCAGCCTGAGGTGAGCCTGGAATGCTGGAGGGACCACGGAAGGGGTGGGAATGTTGCGGGGGAAAAGCTTGGAAAAGCTTGGGATCCAGAGTTTTTATGGAAAAGTTTGGGTTCAGAGCCTTACCTGGGAATCAAAACACTCCAACTCCAAAAGGTCTCCAAGGCTGGGAATTCTGGAGTGGGATGGAGAGGTGGGAATGAGGAGGAACAATCTGGGAAAAGCTTTGGAATTGGGAGATTTTATGGAAAAGTTTGGGCTTGGGATGGAAGGGCTTTGCTTCCCGGGAAAGGGTCTCCAGAGGGTCTCCAAGGCTTCTCCAAGCCCAAATTCCAGGAGCTGCTTTGCAGCCTGAGGTGAGCCTGGAATGCTGGAGGAACCACGGAAGGGGGGGGAATGTTGCGGGGGAAAAGCTTGGAGAAGTTTGGGATCGGGAGATTTTGCGGGAGAGTTTGGGTCTTGCTGGGGAGTGATCGCTCCCATTCCAAAGGGTCTCCAAGGCTCCTCCAAGCCCAAATTCCAGGAGCTGCTCTGCAGCCTGAGGTGAGCCTGGAATGCTGGAGGACCCATGGAATGGGTGGGAATCCTGGGGGTGAAAAGCTGGGAAAAGCTTGGGATCCAGAGTTTTTATGGAAAAGTTTGGGTTCAGAGCCTTTCCCGGGAAGTGAAACATTCCAACTCCAAAGGGAATTCTGGAGGATCCGTGGAGAGATGGATTGCTGGGAATCTGGAAGGAAAATCTGGGAAAAGTGTGGGATTGGGAGTTTTTGTGGAAAATTTGGGGTTCGGAGCCTTTCCTGGGAATCAAAACACTCCAAAGTGACTCCAAGGCCGGGACGTGGGATGGAGAGGTGGGAACGTGGAGGAAGGAGCTGGGAAAAACTTGGGATCGGGAGTTTTTATGGAAAAGTTTGGGTTTAGAGACCCTCCAAAGGGTCTCCAAGACGGGAATTCCCGGGATGTCACCCCCGTGTCCCCTCCCCGCAGTGACATTTACCTGATGGAGAAGGAGCTGGCCAAGGAGCAGGAGAGGAACAACCGGCACCGCCCTCCCAAAATCCTGGAGCCGCCGGCATTCCAGGAGCCGCCTCCCAAGGTTGGGACGGGGCGGGGCCCTCGGCGGCGCCGAAACCCGGGATTTCCCGGACGGGATTCCGGAGGAATTCCCGCCTTTCTTCCCCATTCCCGCAGCCCAGCAGGCCCGTGTACAAGCCGCCATCCCAGAATAACCTCCTGGCTCCCAAGCTGCAATTCCAGGTGAGGAATTCCGGGATTTGGGCGGGGGTTGAGGACGGGAGATCGCGGGAATCCCGTGGATTTTGGGATCGGAGGTGCTTCCGGCTCCGGGTTGTGTCCGTCAGGGAATCCCGGAATTGTTGAGGTTGGAAAAGCTCTTGGAGACCTTGGAGTCCGACCAATCCCACCCCGGATCTGCGTCCCCCCTCCCCAGAATCCATGTGGATTTGAATCCATCCAGGAATTCCGGGCATTCACCCACCGCTCTCCAGGGCTGGAGGGGTTTTCCATGCAGGAGTTATTCCCGATATCCCAAAATATCCCAAAATATCCTGAGCCCACTTTTAGGACGAGCCCGATCCCGGGGACGGCTCCCGGCGCAATTCCTGCTCTTTGGAGGCCAGAATATTCCAGAATATTCAAAAATATCCCATAATATTCCAAGCTGGAATATTAGGACGAGCCTGAACCTGATCCAAGATGGCTCCTGGCACAATTCCCGCTCTTTGGAGGCCAGAATATCCCAAAATATCCCAAAAATATCCGAAAATATTCCAAGCCTACTTTTAGGATGAGGCCAATCCCAATCCAGGACGGCTCCTGGCACAATTCCCACTCTTTGTAGGCCAGAATATTCAAAAATATCCCAAAATATCCTAAAATACCCCAAAACATTCCAAAATATCCCAAAATATCCCAGAATATTACAAGCCCATTTTTGGAACGAGGCCGATCCCGACCCCGGGACAATTCCCGCTCCCGGGAGGCCAGAATATCCCAAAATATCCCAAAATATCCTAAAATACCCCAAAATATCCCAACATATCCCAAAAGATGCCAAAATATTCCATAATATCCCAAAATATCCCAGAATATCCCTAGCCCACTTTTAGGATGAGACCGATCCCGATCCCAGGACGACTCCTGGCACAATTCCTGCTCTTTGGAGGCCAGAATATTCCAAAATATCCTAAAATACCCCAAAATATCCCAACATATCCCAAAATATCCCAACATATCCCACAATATCCCAGAATATTCCAAGCCCACTTTTAGGATAGGGCCAATCCCGATCCGGGGACAGCTTCTAGCACAATTCCCGCTCTTCGGAGGCCAGAATATCCCAAAATACCCCAAAATATCCCAACATATCCCAAAATATCCCAAAATATTCCAAAATATCCCAAAATATCCCAGAATATTCCAAGCCCATTTTTAGGATAGGGCCGATCCCGATCCAGGGACAGCTCCCAGACCAATTCCTGCTCTTTGGAGGCCAGAATATCCCAAAATATCCTAAAATACCCCCAAATATCCCAAAATATCCCAAAATATTCTGAAATAGCCCAGAATATCCCAAGCCCACTTGTAGGACGAGGCCGATCCCAATCCCGGGACAATTCCCGCACCTGGGAGGCCAGAATATCCCAAAATATCCCAAAATATCCTAAAATACCCCAAAATATCCCAACATATCCCAAAACGGAGGAATTCCCGATCCTCAAAAATTGTCCCGTTGGGATTCGGCATCCGGAGGAATTCCCGATCCTCAAAAATTGTCCCGTTGGGATTCGGCATCCGGAGGAATTCCCGATCCTCAAAAATTGTCCCGTTGGGATTCGGCATCCGGAGGAATTCCCGATCCTCAAAAATTGTCCCGTTGGGATTCGGCATCCGGAGGAATTCCCGATCCTCAAAAATTGTCCCGTTGGGATTCGGCATCCGGAGGAATTCCCGATCCTCAAAAATTGTCCCGTTGGGATTCGGCATCCGGAGGAATTCCCGATCCTCAAAAATTGTCCCGTTGGGATTCGGCATCCGGAGGAATTCCCGATCCTCAAAAATTGTCCCGTTGGGATTCGGCATCCGGAGGAATTCCCGATCCTCAAAAATTGTCCCGTTGGGATTCGGCATCCGGAGGAATTCCCGATCCTCAAAAATTGTCCCGTTGGGATTCGGCATCCGGAGGAATTCCCGATCCTCAAAAATTGTCCCGTTGGGATTCGGCATCCGGAGGAATTCCCGATCCTCAAAAATTGTCCCGTTGGGATTCGGCATCCGGAGGAATTCCCGATCCTCAAAAATTGTCCCGTTGGGATTCGGCATCCGGAGGAATTCCCGATCCTCAAAAATTGTCCCGTTGGGATTCGGCATCCGGAGGAATTCCCGATCCTCAAAAATTGTCCCGTTGGGATTCGGCATCCGGAGGAATTCCCGATCCTCAAAAATTGTCCCGTTGGGATTCGGCATCCGGAGGAATTCCCGATCCTCAAAAATTGTCCCGTTGGGATTCGGCATCCGGAGGAATTCCCGATCCTCAAAAATTGTCCCGTTGGGATTCGGCATCCGGAGGAATTCCCGATCCTCAAAAATTGTCCCGTTGGGATTCGGCATCCGGAGGAATTCCCGATCCTCAAAAATTGTCCCGTTGGGATTCGGCATCCGGAGGAATTCCCGATCCTCAAAAATTGTCCCGTTGGGATTCGGCATCCGGAGGAATTCCCGATCCTCAAAAATTGTCCCGTTGGGATTCGGCATCCGGAGGAATTCCCGATCCTCAAAAATTGTCCCGTTGGGATTCGGCATCCGGAGGAATTCCCGATCCTCAAAAATTGTCCCGTTGGGATTCGGCATCCGGAGGAATTCCCGATCCTCAAAAATTGTCCCGTTGGGATTCGGCATCCGGAGGAATTCCCGATCCTCAAAAATTGTCCCGTTGGGATTCGGCATCCGGAGGAATTCCCGATCCTCAAAAATTGTCCCGTTGGGATTCGGCATCCGGAGGAATTCCCGATCCTCAAAAATTGTCCCGTTGGGATTCGGCATCCGGAGGAATTCCCGATCCTCAAAAATTGTCCCGTTGGGATTCGGCATCCGGAGGAATTCCCGATCCTCAAAAATTGTCCCGTTGGGATTCGGCATCCGGAGGAATTCCCGATCCTCAAAAATTGTCCCGTTGGGATTCGGCATCCGGAGGAATTCCCGATCCTCAAAAATTGTCCCGTTGGGATTCGGCATCCGGAGGAATTCCCGATCCTCAAAAATTGTCCCGTTGGGATTCGGCATCCGGAGGAATTCCCGATCCTCAAAAATTGTCCCGTTGGGATTCGGCATCCGGAGGAATTCCCGATCCTCAAAAATTGTCCCGTTGGGATTCGGCATCCGGAGGAATTCCCGATCCTCAAAAATTGTCCCGTTGGGATTCGGCATCCGGAGGAATTCCCGATCCTCAAAAATTGTCCCGTTGGGATTCGGCATCCGGAGGAATTCCCGATCCTCAAAAATTGTCCCGTTGGGATTCGGCATCCGGAGGAATTCCCGATCCTCAAAAATTGTCCCGTTGGGATTCGGCATCCGGAGGAATTCCCGATCCTCAAAAATTGTCCCGTTGGGATTCGGCATCCGGAGGAATTCCCGATCCTCAAAAATTGTCCCGTTGGGATTCGGCATCCGGAGGAATTCCCGATCCTCAAAAATTGTCCCGTTGGGATTCGGCATCCGGAGGAATTCCCGATCCTCAAAAATTGTCCCGTTGGGATTCGGCATCCGGAGGAATTCCCGATCCTCAAAAATTGTCCCGTTGGGATTCGGCATCCGGAGGAATTCCCGATCCTCAAAAATTGTCCCGTTGGGATTCGGCATCCGGAGGAATTCCCGATCCTCAAAAATTGTCCCGTTGGGATTCGGCATCCGGAGGAATTCCCGATCCTCAAAAATTGTCCCGTTGGGATTCGGCATCCGGAGGAATTCCCGATCCTCAAAAATTGTCCCGTTGGGATTCGGCATCCGGAGGAATTCCCGATCCTCAAAAATTGTCCCGTTGGGATTCGGCATCCGGAGGAATTCCCGATCCTCAAAAATTGTCCCGTTGGGATTCGGCATCCGGAGGAATTCCCGATCCTCAAAAATTGTCCCGTTGGGATTCGGCATCCGGAGGAATTCCCGATCCTCAAAAATTGTCCCGTTGGGATTCGGCATCCGGAGGAATTCCCGATCCTCAAAAATTGTCCCGTTGGGATTCGGCATCCGGAGGAATTCCCGATCCTCAAAAATTGTCCCGTTGGGATTCGGCATCCGGAGGAATTCCCGATCCTCAAAAATTGTCCCATTTTTGGGATCCACTTCCCACTGGGATCCGGCATCCAGAGGCCTTCCCAATCCTCAAAAATTGTCCCATTTTTGGGATCCTCTTCCCGTTGGGATTCATCATCCGGTGGTCATCCAAATCCTCAAAAATCCTCCCGTTTTTGGGATCCACTGGGATCCACTTCCCACTGGGATTCAGCATCCGGTGGTCATCCAAATCCTCAAAAATCCTCCCGTTTTTGGGATCCACTGGGATCTACTTCCCACTGGGATTCGGCATCCAGAGGTCTTCCCAAAGCCTCGTTTTTGGGATGTGCTTCCCACTGGGATTTGGCATCTGGAGGAATTCCCAATCCTCAGAAATTGTCCCATTTTTGGGATCCACTTCCCACTGGGATCCGGCATCCAGAGGCCTTCCCAATCCTCAAAAATTGTCCCATTTTTGGGATCCACTTCCCACTGGGATCCGGCATCCAGAGGCCTTCCCAAAGCCTCGTTTTTGGGATGTGCTTCCCACTGGGATTTGGCATCTGGAGGAATTCCCAATCCTCAGAAATTGTCCCATTTTTGGGATCCTCTTCCTGTTGGGATTCAGCATCCAGAGGCCTTCCCAGTCCTCAGAAATTGTCCCGTTTTTGGTATCCATTGGGATCCACTTCCCATTGGGATTCAGCATTCGGAGGCCTCCCCAATCCTCAAAAATTGTCCCGTTTTTTGGGATCCTCTTCCCGTTGGGATTCAGCATCCGGTGATCATCCAAATCCTCAAAAATCCTCCCGTTTTTGGGATCCACTGGGATCCACTTCCCATTGGGATTCGGCATCCAGAGGTCTTCCCCAAGCCTCATTTTTGGGATGTGCTTCCCACTGGGATTTGGCATTCCCAATCCTCAAAAATTGTCCCGTTTTTGGGATCCTCTTCCTGTTGGGATTCGGCATCCAGAGGCCTCCCCAATCCTCAAAAATCCTCCTGTTTTTGGGATCCATTGGGATCCACTTCTCACTGGGATTTGGAATCCAGAGGTCTTCCCAATCCTCAAAAATTATCCCGTTTTTGGGATCCTCTTCCCGTTGGGATTCGGCATCCGGAGGCCTCCCCAACCCTCAAAATTCCATCCCATTTTTGGGATCCGCTTCCCGCCGCCGCTTCCCGCCGCTGCTTCCCGCCGCTCCCTGCTCCACCTTGGATCCGTTGGATCGACAAATCCCGTTCCCAACGGAATCCCATCCCCATCTTCGCGACGTCCCCGTGTTTCCCCTCCCCGTATCCTGGATTTTTTTGGGATGGCCTTCCCAAAAAACGAGGCTTTTCTGGCTGCTCCTGCCTCGGGATCCCGCCCGAAATTCCGGAGGGCGATTTTCCAGCTGGTTGCGATCCCAAAATTTCTCCCGGGAGCTGGGATGCTCCGAGCTGCTGTGCCGGGAATGCCGTGGTTGCCTCTCCTTGCTGGAAATCCAATTTCCCGATTTTTCCCTATTTTCCCCTACTTTTCCCCATTTTTCCCACCTATTTTACCCCCCTTCCCCCATTTTCTCCCTTTTCCCCCTCCACTTTTTCCCTCTTTTTTCCCACCTTTTCCCCCTTTCACGTTCTTTTCCCATTTTCCCCCTTTTTCTCCCCATTTTCCCCCATTTTTCTCCCCATTTTCCCCGTTTCCCCCATCTTCCCTTTTTTCCTATTTTTCCCTTTTCTCCTGCTTTTCCCCCTTTATCCTGTTTTTCCCCCTTTTTCTCCTTTTTTTCTCCTTTATCCCCCCTTTTTCCCCTTTTTCCATTTTCTTCGCTTTTCTCCCCATTTCTCCTTTTTCCTCCTTTTTCCCCTTTCACCTCCTCTTCCCCTTTTCTCCCCATTTTTCCCTTTTTTTCTCTTATTTCTCATTTTCCCCCATTTTCCCCTTTTCCCCCATTTCTCCTTTCCCCCACTTTTCCCCCATTTTTCCCATTTTTCTCCCTATTCTCCCCAGTTTCTCCTTTTTTCCTTTCTTTCCCCTTTTTTCCCCCTTTATCCCCATTTTTCCCCTTTTCCCCATTTCTCCTTTCCCCCCTTTTTCTTCCTATTCTCCCTTTTCTCCTTTTTTCTCATTTTTCCCCATTTCCCTCCTTTTCCCCTTTTTCCCTTTTTATCCCCATTCCAAATTTCCCCCATTTTCCCCCTTTTCCGCCACTTTCCCCATTTTTCTCCCTATTCTCCCTTTTCTCCCCACTTTCACTTTTTTCTTCTTTTCCCTCCCTTTTCCCTCCCTTTTCCACCTTTTCCCCTTTTCCCCCCATTTATCCTTTCCCCCTTTTCCTCTTTTTCCCCATTTTTCTCCCTTTTCTCCCCAGTTTCACTTTTTTCTCCTTTTCTCCTTTTTTCTCATTTTTTCTCCATTTCGCCTCTTTTCCCCTTTTTCTCCTTTTCCCCCTTTTTCTTCCTATTCTCCCTTTTCCCCTTTTTTCTCATTTTCCCCATTTCACCCTTTTCCCACCTTTTTTCCCCTTTTTCTCCCTTCCCCCCTTTTCCCCCCTTTTTCCCCCTTTTCCCCTTTTTCTCCTTTTCCCCCCATTTCTCCTTTCCCCCACTTTCCCCCCATTTTCCCTTTTCCCCCCTTTTTCCTCATTTTCCCCCTTTCCCCCCCTTTATCCCCATTTCCCCCCTTTTCTTCCTATTCTCCCTTTTTTCTCATTCTCCCTTCCCCCCTTTTCCCTTTCCCCATTTCTCCTTTTCCCCCCATTTCTCCTTTCCCCCACTTCCCCCCCATTTTCCCTTTTCCCCCCTTTCCCTCTTTCCCCTTTTTCTCCTTTTCCCCTTTTTTCCCCTTTTCCCCACATTTCTCCTTTCCTCCATTTCCCCCCCTTTTCCCCCATTTTCAATATCAACCCCCCTCTGTGCTGCTCCCCCCAGACCCCCAATCCCAATTTTTTTGCTGTTCCCTTTTCCCGGGAATCTCGCAGGAGGAGGATTTCCAGCGTCCGGGCAGCCGCGAGGAGGCGCAGCAGCTGCTGGAGCTGGAGCGGCTCCGCGTGGAGCGCGCCATGGAGCGCCAGCAGAAGGAGATGCTGGAGGATCACCGCTGGCTCCGCCAGGAGGTCCAGAGCCTGGTGAGACCCCCCCCGCCATCCCAAAATATCCCTCGGAAATCCGGGAAAGGAGCGGGAATCCCAGCGTGGATCCGGTTTGGGGATTGCTGAAGAATTCCGCGGTGGGATGGGTTGGGATGGGATGGGTTGTCCCCCCTTACCCCCCCCTCATTTTTCCCATTTTTCCTCCATTTATTCTTCCCTTTCCCCCCCCCATTTTCCCCTTTCCCAATTTTCCTTATTTTTCCCTTTCCCCTCCATTTTCCCCTTTTTCCCTCTTTCCCCCCCATTCCCAATTTTCCTTATTTTTCCCTTTTCTCCTCCCATTTTCCCCTTTTTCCCCTCCTTTTTCCTTTCCCCCCTTTTCCACTTTTTCCCCATTTATTCTTCCCTTTTCCTCATTATTTCCCTTTTTCTCCTTTTCTCCCCTTTTCCCTCCTTTTATTCTTCTCTTTCTCCCTTTTTCCCTTTTCCTCCTTTTTCCTTTCCCCCCATTTATTCTTCCCTTTTCCTCATTATTTCCCTTTTTCTCCTTTTTCCCCTTTTCCCCCCCTTTATTCTTCTCTTTTTCCCTTTTCCTCCTTTTTTCCTCTTTTCCTCCCTTTATTCTTCCCTTTCCCCCATTTTTTCCTTCCTTTTACCCTTTTTTCACTCCCTTTTTTCTCATTTTCCAACTTTTTCCCTCCCATTTCCCCCTTTTTTCCTCATTTTCCCTTTTTCTCTGCTTTCCCCTTTTTTCCCTCCCTTTTTTCTTCCATTTTTCCCCTTTCCCTTCCTTTTCTCCCTTTTCCCTCCCATCTTCCCCTTTTTCTCCTTTCTTTCCTCATTTTCCCTTTTTCTTTTTCCCCCTTTCTCTTTCATTTCCCTTTTTCCTCCTTTTTTTCCTCCCTTCCCTCCCCTTTCCTCCCTTTTCCTCCTTTTTTACCCATTTTCTCCATTTTCCCTTCCCTTTTTCCTCCTTTTTTTCCTCCCTTCCCTCCCCTTTCCTCCTTTTTTCCCCATTTTCTCCCTTTTCCCTCCCCTTTTTCCTCCTTTTTCCCCATTTCCCCTTTTTCCCTCCCGTTATTCTTCACCTTTTCCCTTTTCCTCCTTTTTTCCCCTTTTCCTCCCTTTATTCTTCCCTTTTTCCCCTTTTCCTTCAATTTTTCCTCTTTTTCCTCCTTTTTTCTCATTTTCCCCATTTTCTCCTTTTCTCACTTTTTTCCCCGTTCCCCTCCTTTATTCCCCCCTTTTCCCCCATTTTTCCCCTTTTCCCTCCTTTTTTCCCATTCTTCCCCCTTTTCCCTTCCTTTTTTCCCTATTTTTGCCCTTTTCCCTCCCCTTTTCCCCATTTTCCCCTCCTTTATTCCCCCCTTTTCCCCCATTTTTCCCCTTTTCCCTCCTTTTTTCCCATTCTTCCCCCTTTTCCCACTTTTTTTTCCCCATTTTTCCCCTTTCCCTCCCCTTTTCCCCCTTTTCCCCATTTCCCCCCTTTTTTCCCCATTTTTCCCCCTTTCCCCCCTCTTTGTCCCCTTTTCCCTCTTTTTTCCCCATTTTCCCCCTTTTTTTTCCCCATTTTTCCCCTTTTCCCTCCCCTTTTTCCCATTTATTTTTCCCCCTTTTCCCCATTTTTCCCCTTTCCCCCTTTTTTCCCCATTTCCCCCATCTTTTTCCCCTCCTTTTTTCCCTATTTTTCCCCTTTTCCCCCTCTTTTTCCCCATTTTTCCCCTCTTTTTTCCCCTTCCCCTCCTTCTTTTCCCATTTTCCCCCCTTTTCCCTCCTTCTCCATCCTGAATTTTGGGGCTTCTCCTCCCTCCATCCCAAATTTTGGGGCTCCTCCTCCCTCCATCCCAAATTTTGGAGCTCCTCTTTCTTCCCTCCCTCCCTCCCGAATTTTGGGGCTCCTCCTCCCTCCCTCCCAAATTTTGGGGCTCCTCCTCCCTCCCTCCCGAATTTCGGGGCCTCTAATTCCCGCTTTTTCCCCCCTGCTCAGCTCCTCCCGGAGAAGGAGACGGATTACAGTGAGTTCCTGCCGCTTCCCACCCCGCAATTCCCGCCTGGAACCGTTTCCCCCTGGATGCTCCACCAGTGAAATCCCATTTTCCCCCGAGCTGTTCATCCCGAAAAATTCGGGATCGGGGATCCCGCGGGAAGCTGGGACGGGGCCGGGAAGGCCGGGGGTGGGGGGACGTGGCTGAGATCCCGGGATTCCGCGGCATTCCCACGTTTTCCCGGGATCCTCTGGAATGATTTTCCTTCCTTTTCCCTCCTTCCCGGCGCAGCGCAATTCACGGGGCCGCCCCAGAAGCCTCCGAGACTCGGGGCTCAGGTGAGTCCTGGGACGGATCCCAATCCTCCTTTTCCGCCTCCGGAATCGGCGGGGTGGGAATTTCCCGGCCATTCCCAGCTCCGGAGGGGTCGGGCGGGATCGGGATCGTGGGTGGGATCGGGATCTTGAGCGGGGCTGACCAGGATTTCCCAAAGAATTCCGGGATGGTTTGGGTGGGAAGGGACCTTCAAGATCATTCCATGGAATCACCTCCCACCGTCCCAGGGTGATCCAACCTTTCCTTGGACATTCCCAGGGATCCAGGGATTCTCTGGGAATTCCAGCCCAGCCAGGAATTCCTTCCAAAGATCCCAAAATTCCGACCCTGTGGCCATGGTGGGAGCCGTTCCCTGTCCTGCCATTCCAGGCCCTTTTCCCAAATCCCTCTCCAGCTCTCCTGAGTTGGATCCATCCCCATCCCAGCTCCTCTCTGGGAAGGAATTTCAGGATCCAGGGAATTCCCTGGGAACTGGGGACTCCAGGAAGGGTCTCCCTTCCCTTTTCCATCCCTGAATTCCATAAAAATCCCTGGGGATGGATCTTGAGTGTCCTTGATCCCAGAATCCCGGAATGGTTTGGGATGGGATCCACGGACCTTCAATCCCACGATCCCAGGGACACTTCCCACATCCCAGGGTCATCCAAATCCTTCCTTGGACACTGCCAGGGATTCTCTGGGAATTCCAGCCCAGCCGGGAATTCCTTCCCAAGATCCCACCATCCCAAGCTCCCCTTTCCCACTGGAAGCCATTCCCTGGCTCCTGGCCCTCCAGCCCTTGCCCAAATCCCAGCTCTCCTGGAGCCTCTGGAAAAGGCTCCAAGGATTCCCTGGATCCTTCCCTGATCCAGCTGCACATTCCCAGCTCTCCCAGCCTGGCATTGGATCCATCCCCATCCCGATTCCTCCTGGAGAAGGAATTTCGGGATCCAGGGGCATCACTTGGAATCTCCAGGAAGGGTCTCCCTTCCCTTTTCCATCCCCATAAAATTCCATAAAAATCCCTGGGGATGGATCCTGAGCGTCCTTGATCCCAGAATCCCGGAATGGTTTTTGATGGGATCCACGAACCTCCAATCCCACCCCATTCCACGGACATGGAATAATTCCCTCTCCCAGGTTGCTCCAAGCCCCATCCCACCTTCCCCAGGGCTGGGACCACCACGACCCCTGCGGGCAGGCGCCGATCTTCCGTTTTTCCCGGGGTTTCTGATCCCGGGATTTCCGATCCCGTTATCCCTGTTTCCCCTCAGCCCATCCAGCCGGCGCCCACGGCCAACCTGGACCGCACGGACGATCCGGTCTACGGGAATGTCATGGATCTGGTGCGGGCCGTGCTGCAGCTGAAGAACCAGATCAGCCAGGTGCCCCCCGAGGGATACATCCTGGTGGTCAAGGTAGGCAGCAAGTCCCTGGAATTCCCTGGAATTCCCTGGGAGGTGGGAATCAGCCTCCTGAGCGGCTCCTGCCATCTTGGGAGAGGGGCTGTGTCCCTGAGAGGGAGCGGTTCCCAAATTTCCGGCTGCTCCTCCGTTGGATCCTTGGATCAGTGGTGGAGTCTCCAACATTCCCTGTTCCTCTGCTGGGTCCTTGGATCCATGGTGGGAGCAATTCCAGCATTCCCAGCTCCTCCCTTGGATCTTGGGATCCATGGTGGGACCCAATTCCCACATTCCCGGCTCCTCCCACAATCCTTGGATCAATGGTAGAATCTCCAACATTCCTGTTTCTCCCTTGGATCTTGAGATCAATGGTGGGAACAATTCCAGCATTCCCGGCTCCTCCCTGGGATCCTTGAACCAATCCCCAGCTCTTTCCTTGGATCCATAGTGGGACCAATTCCCACATTCCCAGCTCCTCCCATGATCCTTGAATCCACGGTGGAATCTCCAACAATCCCTGTTGCTCTCTTGGATCTTGGGATCAATGGTGGGACCAATTCCCACATTCCCAGCTCCTCCCTTGGATCTTGGGGTCCATGGTGGGACCAATTCCCACATTCCCAGCTCCTCCCTTGGATCTTGGGATCCATGGTGGGACCAATTCCCACATTCCCGGCTCCTCCCTTGGATCCTTGGATCAATGGTGGAGTCTCCAACATTCCCAGTTGCTCCCTTGGATCTTGGGATCAATGCTGGGAGCAATTCCAGTACTTCCTTCTCCTCCTTGGGATCCTTGAACCAATTCCCAGTTCCTCCCTTGGATCCATGGCGGGAGCAATCCCAGCATTCCCAGCTCCTCCCTTGGATCTTGGGATCAATGCTGGGAGCAATTCCAGTACTTCCTTCTCCTCCTTGGGATCCTTGAACCAATTCCCAGTTCCTCCCTTGGATCCATGGCGGGAGCAATCCCAGCATTCCCAGCTCCTCCCATGATCCTTGGAGCAACGGTGGAATCTCCAACAATCCCTGTTGCTCTCTTGGATCCTTGGATCCATGGTGGGACCCAATTCCCACATTTCTAATTCCTTCCTTGGATCCTTGGATCAATGGTGGAGTCTCCAACATTCCCTGTTGCTCCCTTGGATCCATGGTGGAATCTCCAGCATTCCCAGCTCCTGCCTTGGATCCTTGGATCAATGGTGGGAGCAATTCCCACATTCCCAGCTCCTCCCTTGGATCCATGGTGGAATCTCCAGCATTCCCTGCTCCTGCCTTGGATCCTTGGATCCATGGCGGGAGCAATTCCCACATTCCCAGCTCCACCTTGGCTCAATGCCTGGAAGATTCTCCCACCACTCCCCTCTCCCGGACAGAACCCTCCCCTCCGCCGCCCAAACTATTCCCAGCAGGAATCCATCCCTGGATCCACCCCTGGATCCATCCCAACCCTTCCTTCCCGCAGAACATCGGCCTTTCCCTACGGAAGCTCATCGGGAGCGTTGACGACATCCTTCCCAACCTTCCGTCCTCTTCCCGCACCGAGGTAGGAACGCCGCCAGCGGGGTGGGGTTGGGGGGGTGACATTCCCGGAAATTTCCCCCCCCCAAAAAAAAAACCCCCCGGAATTCCCTGAAAAAATTCCCTCCCAGATCGAGGGCACCCAGAAGCTCCTCAACAAGGACCTGGCCAACCTCATCAGCAAGATGCGCCTGGCGCAGCAGAATTCCGGCACTTCCCTGAGCGCGGAATTCCAGCGGCAGATGCTGACGGCTTCCCACGCCCTGGCCGTGGACGCCAAGAACCTTCTGGACGCCGTGGACCAGGCCAAGCTCCAGGCCGAGCTGGTCAAGCCGTGCTCGGAATGAGGTGGAAAATTCCGGATGCCGGGAGGAGTCGGCTCCTGGCGGCGCCTCCCGTTGGGATTTTTTCCCCCCGCTCTCCCTCTTCCCGCTCCTCCTGCAGCCGCCTCGTGTCTGTCAGTGTCGCGTCGCTCTTCGGAAGGCGGGAGGCATCCGGTGGGGTTTTCCTCGGAAAAAAAAAAAAAAAAAAAAAAAAAAAAAAAAAAAAAAGGGGGGTTTTGGGGTTTTTCCTTGGAAAAATAAAGAGGGGTTTTGGTAGGGCGCGGATCCGGCGGGATCCATCCCGGCGCGTCCATGGATCCATCCTCTGAGCGCGGATGGCCGCGGGCGGCACGGCGGGACGGGGGCCTGGAGCGCGCCGGGAGCGCACGGATTTTCGGGGGTGGGGGGAGCCGGAATTCCCGCCGGCGTTTTCCCCCTGGAAGTTGTACGGCGGAGTTTATTTAACGACGGCGAGCGGGAGCCGCTTCCGGAGCCTTGGGAATTCGGGGAGGGATGGGGGGCCCCCAGCTCCAAGGATGGCGGCCTCGGGAAGGGACACAAACCTGGAGAACGTTGCCTCTTCCAGCTGCGTTATTCCCAAGTTTTGTGTGAGCGCCGCCGGCAAAACCGCGCGGCTCCGGCGGGGTTTGTGCTTCCGGTTGGGAACCGGGCGATTCGGGCTTTTCCCCAGCGTTTTTCCTGCAGTTTTCCCAAATTTTTTGGTTTTTTTTTTCCCCCCCCACCCCCAGCTTTGATAAACCGTGCACCAAATCCTGCCGTGGCCTGTCCTTCCTGTCATTCCCCTGGAATTCCCATGGGAAGAGGAATGGTTGGGACGGTCGGAGACTTCTTGGGATGGTGGGAATGGAATTGCCCATGGAATGGGATGAGCGTTTTGGGAATGCCCAAAGTGGGGCTTTCCCAAAAAAGGGTGGAGGGGTCAAGGCCACATTTGGGGTCACCCACCCCAGAGTTTGGGGTGGTGGCCTCTCATTCCAAGGATTTGGAGGGGCTGGAGGTGGGAAAAATCCTGGGAAAAAAGAGGATCCTGAGGGAGCTTCTCCCTCTGGAATTCCCTGCCAGGAGGGTGGGATCGGGATCTTCTCCCAGGGAATGAGGGATGGGATGAGAGGCAGCGGCCTCCAGCTGTGCCAGGGGAGGTTTATGGGATATTGGGAATGATTTATGGGATTTTGGGAATAATTCCTTCATGGAAAGGGTTTTCCGGCCCTGGAAAATGGTGGAGTGTCCCCATTCCTGGATGGATTTAAATCCCTGTGGATTTGGTAGGACACGGATCAGGGGTGGCTTCGGCAGCGCTGGGAAGGCCTGGACTCCATCTCCGAGAGTTTTCCCAACCCAAATAATTCCGTAATTCCCAGATTTTACCAGTGTCCCGGTAAAACCCATCCCCCCGGAGCGACGCAGCTCCGACCAGGAACCAGCCACGACCTTCCCGGGAAAATCCCTCTCCGTATCCAGGAGATCCTGGCCTGATCCTGCCTGGACACTGCCCCGACGTGTCCCCGCGCCGGATCCGTCCGTCCGCCGGCTCCGGAGGCTCCGGAAGCGGCAGGGACACCCCCCCTCGGGATGTCCCCGTTAATTCCGGATGATTTCACTCCGGAATGCTCCAAGCGTTCCCTGAAATCTTCCCGGTCATGCTCCAGGAGGGAAAACGGGCCGGGAAAAATCTCCCGGGAGGAGCAGGGACCTCCTGGGATTTTGGGATTGTGGATCATGTCTGGGCTCCTTCTGCCGGGAAAATTCCCGGTGTTTCTCAAGAGCCTGGAAAAATGGAGAAGGTGCTCCCAGGGTGTGGAGGATTTATGGAAGCTGGGAATGAAAAGCTGGATCACAGCAGGCGTCAGAGCCGGGAAAATTTGGGATCGGAGGTGGGATGGGGAGGATTGGGATGGATCCAGGAGCGCGGATTCCCGCTGTTCCAGCCAAAGCCGGTGGAGATCCTGGAGATCCTGGATCATGTGGGATTGGAATCATGGGATTATGGGATTATGGGATCATGTCTGTGTCCCTGCTGCACGGACCATCCACAGCATTATCCCTGTCCCACAATTTCCTGGGATCATGGGATTATGGGATTATGGGATCGTGTCCATGTCCCCTCTGCACGGACCATCCACAGCACTATCCCTGTCCCACAATTTCCTGGGATCATGGGATTATGGGATCATGGAATTAGGGGATCACATCCATGTCCCCTCTGCACGGACCATCCACAGCACTATCCCTGTCCCACAATTTCCTGGGATCATGGGATTATGGGATTATGGGATTATGGGATCATGTCCATGTCCCCTCTGCACGGACCATCCACAGCACTATCCCTGTCCCACAATTTCCTGGGATCATGGGATTATGGGATTATGGGATCGTGTCCATGTACCTTCTTCACGGACCATCCACAGCATTATCCCTGTCCCACAACTTCCTGGGATCACAAGATGATGGGATTGTGGGATTATGGGATCCTGTCCATGTCCCTGCTGCACGGACCACCCACAGCATTATCCCTGTCCCACAATTTCCTGGGATCATGTGGGATTGGGATCATGGGATCATGGGATCATGGGATCATGGGATCATGTCCGTGTCCCCGCTGCACGGACCATCCACAGCATTATCCCTGTCCCACAATTTCCTGGGATTGTAGGATCACAAGACGATGGCATCATGGAATGATGGGATTGTGTCCATGTCCCTTTTGCATGTGGGACTGGAATCATGGGATTATGGGATTATGGGATCATGTCTGTGTCCCCTCTGCACGGACCATCCACAGCATTATCCCTGTCCCACAATTTCCGGGATCATGTGGGATTGGGATCATGGGATTACAGGATCATGGAATTACGGGATCACATCCATGTCCCCTCTGCACGGACCATCCACAGCAGTATCCCTGTCCCACAATTTCCTGGGATCATGTGGGATTGGGATCATGGGATTATGGGATTATGGGATCATGTCCATGTCCCCTCTGCACGGACCATCCACAGCACTATCCCTGTCCCACAATTTCCTGGGATCATGGGATTATGGGATTATGGGATTATGGGATCATGTCCATGTCCCTTCTGCACGGACCATCTGAAGCCTTATCCCTCTCCCACAACTTCCTGGGATCGTGGGATCCCGGGATCACGGGATCATCCCCGTATCCCACATCATCCCAAGGCCACCCCTCTCCCCATCCCCTTCCCCACCCTCCATCCCCACCGGAGATTCCCCACAGCTCCACGTCCCCACCGCCATCACCCCGCGGGGTGCGGCCGCCGCCATTCCCGCGGCATTCCCGCGGCATTCCCGCCGGGAATCCTAGATCATCCCGGCCAGGTAGGGCGGCAGGAAGAGCCCCGCGGTGCCCAGCAGGCAGACGATGATGAACATCCACAGGAAGATCCGGTCGATCACCATGGCCACGTACTTCCAGTCCTCCTTCACCTGCCGGCGGGAAAAGGGCGGTGAATCCCGCGGGAATCCCTTCCCGGGAATCTGGCGGGGTTAGGAGACCGAGCAGAGCTTCCCGGGGATCTCCTCGGCGTGAGGAGACACGGCGTTTCTGGGAAAAATTTGGGGAGTTTTCCCAGAAATCCGGAGGTGGGGGAGGGGGGGGTGGAGGTCTCCAGGGCGGGGCTGATCCCACACGGGGTTTTCCAAAGCTACTTTGGGAAAAGCGGGAATGCGGCCTCCGAGGGTGCCAAGGGTGGGAGAGGGATCTCCAAAATTCCCAAAGGCAGCGGGAGCCGGAGGAAGCCTTGACTGATCCTGCAGAACGGGAACGTGGTGGGAGATGGATCAGGGATCTTCTCCCTGGTTTTGGGTCCTTGGGAACCAACCATGGATCCCGGAGCTGCCCTTCCCGTTTTTGGGATGTCAGGAACCAAAATGGGGTCCCAGAACGGCTCTTCCCAGTTTTGGGATCTAGGGAACCAAACCTGCATCCCAGAACTGCCCTTCCCAATTTTGGGATCTTCAGCCCCATCCCACTATTTTTGGGACCTCCAGCCCCACCCACAGATCCCAGAACATCCCTTCCCAATTTTGGGATCTCCAGCCCCATCCATTGATCCAGATCCATCCCAATTTTGGGATCTAGGGAACCAAACCTGCATCCCAGAACTGCCCTTCCCAATTTTGGGATCTAGGGAACCAAACCCGAATCCCAGAACCGCCCTTCCCAGTTTTGGGATCTTCAGCCCCATCCCAGTATTTTTGGGACCTCCAGCCCCACCCACAGATCCCAGAACATCCCTTCCCAATTTTGGGATCTCCAGCCCCATCCGCGGCTCCCAGAACTGTTCTTCCCAATTTTGGCCTCTCCAGCCCCATCCACAGATCCCAGAACTTCCCTTCCCAATTTTGGGACCTTCAGCCCCATCCATTGATCCCAGATCCAACCCAATTTTGGGATCTCCAGCCCCATCCGTGGCTCCCAGAACTGTTCTTCCCAATTTTGGGATCTCCGGCTCCATCCACAGATCCCAGAACTTCCCAATTTTGGGATCTCCAGCCTCATCCAAGGATCCTAGAACTGTTTTTCCCAATTTTGGCATCTCCAGCCCCATCCACAGATCCCAGAACTTCCCAATTTTGGGATCTCCAGCCCCATCCACAGATCCCAGATATTCCATTCCCAATTTTGGGATCTCCAGCCCCATCCGCGGCTCCCAGAACTGCTCTTCCCAATTTTGGCCTCTCTAGCCCCATCCACAGATCCCAGAACTTCCCAATTTTGGGATCTCCAGCCTCATCCAAGGATCCCAGAACTGTTTTTCCCAATTTTGGGATCTCCAGCCCCATCCATGGCTCCCACAACTGCCCTTGCCAATTCTGGGATCTCTTTTTGGCATCTCCAGCCCCATCCATGGCTCCCACAACTGCCCTTCCCAATTCTGGGATCTCTAACCCCATCTGTGTATCCCCGAACTTCCCAATTTTGGGATTTCCAGCCCCATCGACAGATCCCAGAACTTCTCTTCCCAATTTTGGGATCTCCAGCCCCATCCATGGATCCCAGAACTTCCCATTCAATTTTTGGGATCTCCAGCCCCACCCGTGGGTCCCATTTTTGGGACCTCCAGCTCCATCTGCGGATCCCAGAACCGCCCTTCCCAATTCTGGGATCTCTAACCCCATCTGTGTATCCCCAAACTTCCCAATTTTGGGATCTCCAGCCCCAACCACAGATCCCAGAACTTCCCATTCAATTTTTGGGATCTCCAACCCCACCTGTTGGTCCCATTTTTGGGATCTCCAGCCCCATCCAAGGATCCCAGAAATGCTCTTCCCAATTCTGGGATCTCCAGCCCAATCTATGGATCCCAGAACTGCTCTTCCCAATTTTGGAATCTCCACCGCCAACCACAGACCCCAAAACTTCCCAATTTTGGGATCTCCAGCCCCATCCACAGATCCCAGATCTTCCGTTCACAATTTTGGGACCTCCATCCCCATCCATGGCTCCCACAACTGCCCTTCCCAATTTTGGCATCTCCAGCCCCATCCACAGATCCCAGATCTTGCGTTCCCAATTTTGGGATCTCCAGCCCCATCCACCGATCCCAGATCTTGCGTTCCCAATTTTGGGATCTCCAGCCCCATCCACCGATCCCAGATCTTGCGTTCCCAATTTTGGGATCTCCAGCCCCATCCACCGATCCCAGATCTTGCGTTCCCAATTTTGGGATCTCCAGCCCCATCCACCGATCCCAGATCTTGCGTTCCCAATTTTGGGATCTCCAGCCCCATCCACCGATCCCAGATCTTGCGTTCCCAATTTTGGGATCTCCAGCCCCATCCACCGATCCCAGATCTTGCGTTCCCAATTTTGGGATCTCCAGCCCCATCCACCGATCCCAGATCTTGCGTTCCCAATTTTGGGATCTCCAGCCCCATCCACAGATCCCAGATCTTGCGTTCCCAATTTTGGGATCTCCAGCCCCATCCGTGGCTCCCAGAACTGTTCTTCCCAATTTTGGGATCTCCAGTCCCATCCACAGACCCCAGAACTGCTCTTCCCAATTTTGGGATCTCCAGCCCCATCCGTGGCTCCCAGAACTGCTCTTCCCAATTTTGGGATCTCCAGCCCCATCCACAGATCCCAGAACTTCCCATTCCATTTTTGGCATCTCCAGCCCCACCCATTGGTCAGATTTTTGGGACCTCCAGCTCCATCTCTGGATCCCACAACTGCCCTTCCCAATTTTGGGATCTCCAGCCCCATCTGTGTATCCCCGATCTTCCCAATTTTGGGATCTCCAAGTCCATCCATGGCTCCCAGATCTTCCCTTCCCAATTTTGGGACCTCCAGCCCCATCCATGGCTCTCACAACTGCCCTTCCCAATTCTGGGATCTCCAAGTCCATCCGTGGCTGCCAGATCTTCCCTTCCCAATTTTGGGACCTCCAGCCCCATCCATGGCTCCCACAACTGCCCTTCCCAATTCTGGGATCTCCAAGTCCACCCATGGATCCCAGAACCGCCCTTCCCAATTTTGGGACCTCCAGCCCCATCCATCGCTCCCAGAACCGCCCTTCCCAATTTTGGGGCCTCCATCCCCGTCTCCCGGGACTCACGGAGAAGTCGGCGTCCTCGGCCCGCAGGTGATCCGCGATGTACTGCACCCCCTCCAGGGCCTTCAGCATCCTGGGAGACAGCGCCAAGCCCTGCTCCGAGCCTTCCTCCTCCTTCTCCTCCTCCTCCTCCTTCCCCTTGGATCCGCCTGATCCCGAACCCCCGCTTTCTTTCCCGCCTGGGCCGTAGCGGAATTGCGTTTCCTTGGATTCCTCGGGGCGGCTGGGATATCTCTTCCCCCCCTCCTCCTCTTCCTCCTCCTCCTCCTCCTCCTCCTCCCACTTGTCATCCACGTCGGTCTCCAGCCAGCAGCGCGACGCGCTGAGCCGCGCCCCGGCGTGGTCGTACTGCCCCGCCGTCCCCTCCCGCGGCGCCGGCGCCGGCACCGGCAGCGCCGGCGGCCTCTTCATGGAGAGCCAGCGCGGGATGAATCCCAGGAAGAGGCTGCGGACCCAGCGCGGCATGGCGTGCGTGCTGGGCGAGCGGTGGTGCACGTTGAGCACGAAGACGGTGATGATGATGGAGAGCGTGACGAAGATCATGGTGAAGAGCAGGTACTCGCCGATCAGCGGGATGACCAGCGAGGTGGACGGGATGATCTCGGTGATGAGCAGCAGGAAGACGGTGAGCGACAGCAGCACGGAGATGCAGAGCGTGATCTTCTCGCCGCAGTCCGAGGGCAGGTAGAAGACCAGGACGGTGAGGCAGGAGATGAGGAGGCACGGGATGATGAGGTTGATGGTGTAGAAGAGCGGCAGGCGCCGGATGACGAAGTAGAAGGTGATGTCGGGGTAGATCTCCGTGCAGCAGTCGTACTTCTTGGAGTTGTAGGTGCCCACGGCGTTGATGATGGCCCACTCGCCGCTCTCCCAGTAGTCCTTGAGGTCCACCTGGTGGTCCATGTTCTCCAGGTCGATCTTGGCCTTGTCGTAGGTCCAGGAGCCGAACTTCATCTTGCAGTTCTGCTGGTCGAAGGGGAAGAAGGTGACGTCGATGCTGCAGGAGCTCTTGTAGATGGCCGGCGGCACCCACTTGACCGTGCCGTCCCAAAAGAGGTGGGCCTTGGTCATGTGGGTCACGGCGAACTCGCCGTCGGCGCTGGAAAACAGGGAATGGGCAGGAATGGTCAGGAATGGCCTTGGGATGAGCCTTGGATGGAGAAGGGATGAAGGTGGGATGAAGGTGGGATGGGATAATGGGATAATGGGATAGTGGGATAATGGGATAATGGGATAATGGGACAGGAGAACAGGTGGGCCTTGGTCATGTGGGTCATGGAGATTCGCCATCAGCGCTGGAAAACAGGGAATGGGTGGGAATGGCCTTGGGATGAGCCTTGGCTGGAGAAGGGATGAAGGTGGGATGAAGGTGGGATGAAGGTGGGATGGGATAGTGGGATAATGGGATAATGGGATAGTGGGATAATGGGACAGGAGAACAGGTGGGCCTTGGTCATGTGGGTCACGGCGAACTCGCCGTCAGCGCTGGAAAACAGGGAATGCCAAGGAATGGTCAGGAATGGCCTTGCTGGCAGAAATCCTGACCGCGTTTAACAAACAGAACAAAGCGTCTCCCTTCCTCTCCCCGAGCCCTGCTGGCTTACCCTGTGCCCCCTGTGGTCTGTCCCAGCACGTGGGAACACCATGGGTCATGGGAGCAGGAACATCCACAGCACCCAGGGCTCTGCAGACTCCTGAGTGACCTCCAAGGTGGGATGAAGGTGGGATGGGATAATGGGATAGTGGGATAGGAGAACAGGTGGGCCTTGGTCATGTGGGTCATGGAGATCGTACTCGGCCGGATCCCAGCGCAGCTTGTAGTCACTCCATTCCTGCCGGGAACGCCGAGCAGATCCACGGATCAGATCCTCGGAGCAGATCCATGGAGGAGATCCATGGAGCAGATCCACGGATCAGATCCTCGGAGCAGATCCGGGGAACAGATCCATGGAGCAGATCCACGGATCAGATCCTCCGAGCAGATCCGGGGAGCAGATCCATGGAGCAGATCCTTGGAGCAGATCCTTGGAGCAGATCCTCGGAGCAGATCCATGGAGAATATCCATGGAGAAGATCCACGGAGATGTCCCCAAACCACCCTGGGCAGGGATATTCCCAAATCCCACTCCCAAGTCCCGGTCCCAAATCCCCATCTCAAATCCCACTCCCAAATCGCATTTCCAAATCCCAAATCCTGTTCCCAAATCCAACCCCAAATCCCACTACCAATTCCTGATCCCAAATCCTGGTCCCAAATCCCACTCACAAATCCCAATCCCAAATCCCACTCCCAAATCCTGATGCCAAATCCCAATCCCAAATCCCGATCCCAAATCCAACCCCCAAATCCCACTCCCAAATCCCGTTCCCAAATCCCAGTCCCAAATCCAACCCCCAAATCCCGATCCCAAATCTCATTTCCAAATCCCGATCCCAAACCCCAATCCCAAATCCCACTCCCAAATCCAACCCCCAAATCCCACTCCCAAATCCCGTTCCCAAATCCCGATGGATCCCAAATCCCATTCCCAAATCTCATTTCCAAATCCCACTCCCAAATCCAACCCCCAAATCCCACTCCCAAATCCCGATCCCAAATCCCAATCCCAGATCCAACCGCTAAATCCCATTCCCAAATCCCATTCCCAAATCCCGATCCCAAATCCCATTCCCAAATCCCATTCCCAAATCCTGGTCCCAAATCCCACTCCCAAATCCCACTCCCAAATCCTGGACCCAAATCCTGGTCCCAAATCCCGGTCCTAAATCCTGATCCCAAATTCCCTTCCCAAATCCCAGTCCCAAATCCCGATCTCAAATCCCACTCCCAAATCCAACCCCCAAATCCCATTCCCAAACCCACTCCCAAATCCCACTCCCAAATCCTGATCCCAAATCCCACTCACAAATCCCGGTCCCAAATCCCGATCCCAAATCCCATTCCCAAATCCTGATCCCAAATTCCACTCACAAATCCCGGTCCCAAATCCCGATCCCAAATCCAACCCCCAAATCCCATTCCCAAACCCACTCCCAAATCCCAGTCCCAAATCCCACTCCCAAATCCCATTCCCAAACCCACTCCCAAATCCCATTCCCAAACCCACTCCCAAATCCCAGTCCCAAATCCCACTCCCAAATCCCGTTTGCAAATCCCATTCCCAAATCCCACTCCCAGACCCACTCCCAAATCCCATTCCCAAATCCCGATCCCAAATCCCACTCCCAAATCGCATTTCCAAACCCCAATCCCAAATCCTGCTCCCAAATCCAACCCCCAAATCCTGGTCCCAAATCCCATTCCCAAATCCAGATCCCAAATCCTGTTCCCAAATCTCATTTCCAAATCCCACTCCCAAATCCTGGTCCCAAATCCCATTCCCAAATCCCATTCCCAAATCCCGTTCCCAAATCCCGATCCCAAATCCCATTCCCAAATCCCATTCCAAAATCCCATTCCCAAATCCCAATCCCAATCCCAAATCCTGTTCCCAAATCCCATTCCCAAATCCCAGTCCCAAATCCCATTCCCAAATCCCATGCCTAGGGTTTAGGGTAAGGGCCGTGCTGCTTCAGCCAGACGTTGGTGGTCATCATCTGGTTCTTCTCATCCTGCGGCGGGAAATGGGGATGAGCCGGGAGATCCCGAGGGATTTAGGGACTGCCCCGGAATTCCAGGGGATCCCAAAATTCCTGCCCCCACCGGGACGGGCTCCCGGGATGAGTTTTCCCGGGATTTGTGGTCGCTAGAGGGCAGCAGGGAATTGGATTTGGCGGGAAAGGGATCGGGAAAGGGGAGAGGGGTGGGAATAAAGGGATGTGGGAATGTGGGAATATGGGATGTGGGACACAGGGATTCTGGGATCAAGGACGCTCAGGAGGGATGGGATGGGATGGGAAGGGAAGGCATGTAGGGAATTCCGGGCTCTGCCGGGAATTCCCGGTCCCGGCAGCGTGGCTCACTTGTTGTAGAGGACGAGGTCCGGGATCCAGATCATCTCGGAGGGCACCCGGATGGAGGTGACGTTGTCGTACTCGGCCGGATCCCAGCGCAGCTTGTAGTCACTCCATTCCTGCCGGGAACGCCGAGCAGATCCACGGATCAGATCCTCGG
>NW_024502115.1:0-677 GCF_017590055.1 Onychostruthus taczanowskii
GATTTCATCCCCATTCTCCCCAAAATTTCAGGATTTCTTCCCCCATTTTCCTCCCTAATTTTGAGATTTTCCCCCCAAAATCCAGGATTTTTCCCCATTTTTCCCCAAAAATTTCAGGATTTTTCCCAAAATTTCAGGATTTTATTCCCATTTTCCCCAAAAATTCAGGATTTTTCCCCAAAAACTCAGGATTTCCCCCCAGAATTCTGGGATTTCATCCCCATTTTCCCCAAAATTCCAGGATTTTCCCCCATTTTCCCCCCCAAAATTTTAGGATTTTCCCCCCAAAATCCAGGACTTTCCCCCATTTTCCCCCAAATTTTCAGGATTTCTCCCCCTAATTTCGGGATTTTCTCTCAGAATTTGGGATTTTTCCCCATTTTTCCCCAAAATTTCAGGATTTCTTTCCCCATTTTCCCCAAAATTTCAGGATTTCTCCCCAAAAATTCAGGGTTTCCCCCCAGAATTCTGGGATTTCATCCCCATTTTCCCCAAAATTTCACGATTTTTTCCCCATTTTTCCCCCTAATTTTGGGATTTTCCCCCCAAAATTTCAGGACTTTCCCCCATTTTCTCCCCAAAATTCTGGATTTTTCCCAAAAATCCAGGATTTTATTCCCATTTTCCCCAAAATTTCAGGATTTTTCCCAAAAATCCAGGACTTTCCCCCATTTTCC
>NW_024502116.1:0-676 GCF_017590055.1 Onychostruthus taczanowskii
CCAATTCCCTTTCCTGTCTCTCTGGCAAAGGTGACCTGAGCCTGTCCATGGCTGTGCTCAGCCAAGGACTCGTAAGGGAAGTACAGTGGGCAGTCCAAACCCCTCCATGCCATTACCTCGTCCTATGAATCAGCTCCACCATCATCTGGCAAGGGGAATATCCTGGAATTCAGACTTCAGTCACTTGTCATGGTCACCAAAGAACACCTCTGTGCCACCAGTGCCATAAGCTGTGCCTTCCTGGGAGGAGCAGTGTGCTCCTCTGGGATCAGCAAGGCTCCCTGACACAGGGAATCAGACAGGAGCAGTGCCAGAGATCTGTCCGGCTCACCCCAGAGAGATCAAGCTGGCAGACTATTTCTGAGGATAATTTTTATGAAAATTACAACATTTAAGGCCCTTTAACATTAAAAGGATACTTCAAGAAACAAAAATAAGTGCCGGCAGCCACCTCAGACTACCCTTGGAAGGGGAGCATGCCCTGACCTACCTGCCTCATCCCAGACAAAGGAAAGAAGGAAAACAGAATGAAACAGAGTGATGGAAGGGACAGTGGGGATAACAGGACCAGCCAGAGCAGCACACTCCCCACAGAACACACCCATGCTCTCCCCACAGTTAATGCAGCAGCAAGCGTTAGAGCCCGGCAGGTGCCATTCCCTGTCACACTCCTGCT
>NW_024502117.1:0-676 GCF_017590055.1 Onychostruthus taczanowskii
GGTCTCTCCCAGCCCCCGCCGCGTTCCCGGCGTTGCCGTTCCTGCCCCAGCAGCCGCCAGGGGGCGCCTTCGGCCTGCACGGGCACTTCCCACCCACACAGCCAGGTGAGGGGGGGCACCTGGGGCACCTGGGGGCACACCTGGACACACCTGGACACACCTGGGGCACCTGGGGCACCTGGGGGCACACCTGGACACACCTGGACACACCTGGGGCACCTGGGGCACCTGGGGGCACCTGGGACACACCTGGGGCACCTGGGGCACCTGGGGGCACACCTGGACACACCTGGGGACACCTGGGACACACCTGGGCACCTGGGGCACCTGGGGGCACACCTGTGACACACCTGGGGGCACCTGGGACACACCTGGGCACCTGGGGCACCTGGGGGCACACCTGTGACACACCTGGGCGCACCTGTGACACACCTGGGGCGCACCTGTGACACACCTGGGCGCACCTGTGACACACCTGGGGACACCTGGGCACACCTGGGGACACCTGGGCACACCTGTGACACACCTGGGCACACCTGGGGGCACCTGGGGACAGCTGGGGCTCACCTGGGCACACCTGTGACACCGTGACACACCTGTGACACACCTGTGACACACCTGGGCACACCTGTGACACACCTGGGCGCAGCTGGGACACACCTGTGACACACCTGGG
>NW_024502118.1:0-676 GCF_017590055.1 Onychostruthus taczanowskii
TTTTTTCCCATTTTATTTCAATTTTTTATTTCAATTTTTTCCCATTTTTTATTTCAATTTTTCTTCAAATTTTTCCAAAATTTCTCCAGATTTTTATTTCAATTTTCTTCCATTTTCCCCCAATTTTAAATTTCATTTTTTCCCATTTTTTTTCCAATTTTTCCCCAATTTTTCCCCAATTTTTTCCAATTTTTCCCCAATTTTCCCCCAATTTTCCCCCAATTTTCCCCCAATTTTTCCCCAATTTTTTCCAATTTTTTCCCCAATTTTTTCCCAATTTTTCCCCAATTTTTTCCAATTTTTCCCCAATTTTTCCCCAATTTTTTCCCAATTTTTCCCCAATTTTTCCCCCCCCAATTTTTTCCCAATTTCCCCCAATTTTTTCCCAATTTTCCCCCAATTTTTTCCCAATTTTCCCCCAATTTTCCCCCAATTTTTTCCCAATTTTTTCCCAATTTTTCCCCAATTTTTTCCCAATTTTTCCCCAATTTTTCCCTGATTTTTTTACATATTCTTTTCCATTTTTCCCCAATTTTTAATTCAATTTTCCCCATTTTTCCCCCAATTTTTCCCCAAATTTTTTCCAATATTTTTCCCAGTTTTTTCCATTTTTCCCCCATTTTCTCCCCAAAAAATTTTATTTTTCTCAAATTTTCCCCAATTTTTCCCCCCATTT
>NW_024502119.1:0-676 GCF_017590055.1 Onychostruthus taczanowskii
GGGACAGGGACAGGGGAGGGGATGGGGGGACAGGTGGGAACAGGTGAGGGGAGACAGGTGAGGTGACAGGTGAGGGACAGGTGACAGGTGAGCAGGGACAGGTGGGGACAGGAACAGGTGGGGGCAGGGACAGGTGAGGGGAGACAGGTGGGGGCAGGTGAGGGGGGGACAGGTGAGCAGGGACAGGTGAGGGGAGGGGACAAGGGAGGGGACACGGATAGGGACAGGTGAGGGGATGGGGGACAGATGGGAACAGGTGAGGGGAGACAGGTGAGATGACAGGTGGGGACAGGGACAGGGACAGGTGAGGGACAGGTGAGGGGACACGGACAGGTACAGGTGAGGACAGGTGTCAGGTGGGGGCAGGGACAGGTACAGGTGAGGACAGGTGACAGGTGGGGACAGGTACAGGTGACAGGTGAGCGGGGACAGGTGGGGACAGGTACAGGTGCCAGGTGGGGTTCGGGGCTCCTCAGCTTTTGGGCCGGCCGCATTTGGGGATCCCAAAGTTTTTGGGGTTCCACATTTTGGGGTCCTGCCCCGCCCCGGGGCTGCGCGAACAGCGGGCTTGGGGGTTGGGGGTTGGGGTCGGGTTTGGGCTGTTTGGGGTGTTTGGGGTCGGTTTTGGGGTCGGTTTTGGGGTAGTTGTGGTCAGTTTTGGGATATTTGGGGTCAG
>NW_024502120.1:0-676 GCF_017590055.1 Onychostruthus taczanowskii
TAAATTACACACTTGGCATAGAAATTGCAGGGTACCTTTTCATGGATAGGTTTCCCCAGCCTGAAGATGGATTTCTCATTTTCTATGCAGATTAGTTACCATGCGCAATTTGTTCTTTCAGGTCTTCCTGGAAATGGGTCAGAGGGGTTTAGGGGTCTTTGGTCATCTTAATCCTACCCTATAGTCCATGCCCACTTCCTGCCACTCATCCCTGTGCTTATGCTGTGCTGTCTTGTGCTTATCAGCAGGAACTACAACAAGGATGTTTCTCCACCTTGCCTCCCTCTTCAGCCATATCTTTTTCTTTCTCATGGCGTGTTAATATCAACAGTCCTTGCTTACTGCCAACAGTCCTTGCTTGATTCCGCAGCCATCCAGTTATCTGTGTTTGAGAACACACACATTAGCTCTCCTATGTTCTGGGAATAGAATGCTCAGTGAGACTTACTTTGGACTGCGGTTTATAGGGTCATTAGAGAGTGGACTTGAGTATGCATTAGCCCTTTATAACTGAGAGCTCAAAAGGTCTCACTTTGGATTGCTGTCTAGAAGGACTCAAGAGAGTAGGCTTTAGTCATGGTAATTTTCCGTCCTGGCCACAATTTGAGTTGGTTGAAGGTTCAACAGCAAAAATACTGTTTGACTTGGGTTGTTACTCAGGCAAGAAAAATAAGTT
>NW_024502121.1:0-676 GCF_017590055.1 Onychostruthus taczanowskii
AAACACCCCAAAAGCACCCCCAAAACATCCCAAAAACACACCCTAAAATCACCTCAAAATCACCTTAAAACCACCCAAAAACACCCCAGAAACACCCCAAATTATCCCCAAAACCACCCCAAAAATCACCCAAAATCACCTCAAAAAACACCCAAAAACACGCCTTAAAATCACCCCAAAAACACCTCAAATTATCCCCAAAACCACCCAAAATCACCCAAAACCCACCCAAAAATTATCCCCAAAAAACACCCAAAAATACCCTAAATCACCCAAAAATCACCCCAGAAACACCCCAAAACACCTAAAAACACCCAAAACCACCCCAAAAATCACCAGAAAAACACCCCCAAAACAATCCCAAATTATTCTGAAATTCACCCCAGAATCTCCCCAAATCCACCCCAAAATTCCCTCAAATCCACCTGGACCCCCCCGAAATCCCTTCTCTTCCCAAAAATCCCATTTTTTCCCCAAAAAATCCCAATTTTGGGTGTTTTTTCACCAAAACCCCCAATTTTGGGTGTTTTTTCCCAAAAATCCCAATTTTGGGTGGTATTTCCCCAAAAAAATCCCAATTTTGGGTGGTTTTCCCCCCAAAACCCCCAATTTGGGGTGTTTTTTTCCCAAAAAAATCCCAATTTTGGGTGTTTTTTCCCCCAAAAAATCCCAATTT
>NW_024502122.1:0-670 GCF_017590055.1 Onychostruthus taczanowskii
TTTTTTTTTAATGGTCAAAAAATGCTATCAGCCTAATAAAAACGTAATTGTTCTGCTAGATTTTGATTCTGTGCTATCACTTCCTAGTTGTGGGGATGTAAGGGCAGAAAGATGTCAACAGGGCCTGTCAAATGCAAGGGATCCAAGTGTTTCTGTCCCATAGGTTTCTGTATCTCTTCTTGTCATAGTCCACAGAGAGCAGATACCTTATGCCAGGATAGGGTCTTGTTTAAAGCAAATGTTCACAAACATAAAGATGAGAATCTCTGGAAGATGACTTTCAATGGAGCAAAACAAGAGATTAACCATTTCATAAACTAGAGGAAGATGAGGAGCTGTAACCTCAGGAACTCGCTGTGCCACTGTCCACATGTCAAAAAATAGGCAGGCAAGAGTTGTTACACCAGGAAAACATTTATTACAGCAATCTGATGAAGGTAATGCAAAGGAAGTGTGTGGAAAATCACACTGTGAAAAGCCAGTCCATAAAGGAGGCAGAGGAGTCCTGCAACTTCATTTGTATAAAGGGAGAGCACCCATCCACTGGGGCATAGTCCTGTGGGATTTCCTTCTCTTGAGCTTTCAGAGATGCAGCTTCCTTTTATCCTCAGCTCTCAGCCACATGTTGCCCCCTTCCTTTTCACATTGGCTGAGGTACTAGGAAGGTACA
>NW_024502123.1:0-675 GCF_017590055.1 Onychostruthus taczanowskii
CTTTGTCACCTCCCCGGGGTCACCCTCGGTGTCCCCCAGCCCATCCCAGTTCATCCCAGTGCTCTCAATGTCCCCATTCCATCCCCACGTCCTTGGCTTTGTCATACCTGGGTGGCATTGTCACCTTTGTCACCTTTGTCACCTCCCCGGGGTCACCCTCAGTGTCCCCCAGCCCATCCCAGTATGAACCAGTATGAACAAATATAGCCCAGTGTCCCTCAATGTCCCCAGAATCCCAGAATTCTTCTAAAGTCCCCAAACTCCCCCAAATGTCCCCAAGATCCCAAACCTGAAAAACACCTCCAAAAATGGCCAAAAAAAATCACCAAAAAATCCTAAAAACTCAAAAAATTCATAAAAAATCCCCAAAAAATCCCAAAAAAATCCCAAAAATCCCCAAAAATGTCCAAAAACCCCAAACTCCCCCAAATCCCCTTGATCCCCCCAGATGTCCCCAATGTCCCCAAGTGTCCCCAAGATCCCAAACCTGGAAAACACCTCAAAAACGGCCAAAAAAAATCACTAAAAAATCCTAAAAATCACAAAAATTCAGAAAAAAATCAGAGAAAATCAAAAAAAAAATCCCAAAAATCCCCAAAAATATCCTAAAAATCAGAAAAATTCAGAAAAAAATCAGAGAAAATCCCAAAAAAACCCCAAAAATGTCCCAAAAAC
>NW_024502124.1:0-675 GCF_017590055.1 Onychostruthus taczanowskii
TTTTTTTGGGTTTCTTTTGGGTTTCTTTTGCGGTTTTTTTTGGGGTTATTTTGGGTTTCTTTTGAGGTTATTTTGGGGGTTTTTTTGGGTTTTTTGGGGGCTATTTTGGGGGGTTTTTTTAGGTTTTTTTTGGGGTTTTTTTGGGTTTCTTTTGAGGTTATTTTGGGGGTTTTTTTGGGTTTTTTGGGGGCTATTTTGGGGGGTTTTTTTAGGTTTTTTTTGGGGTTTTTTTGGGTTTCTTTTGAGGTTATTTTGGGGGTTTTTTTGGGTTTTTTGGGGGCTATTTTGGGGGGTTTTTTTAGGTTTTTTTTGGGGTTTTTTTGGGTTTCTTTTGAGGTTATTTTGGGGGTTTTTTTGGAGGGTTTTTTGGGTTATTTTGGGTTTTTTTGGGCCCCACCTGCAGCAGCTCCCGCGCTCGGGGCCGCTCCTGCGGAAGCTTCCGGAGACACCGAGAGACGAAATCCCGAAATTCCTCCGACCTGGGGGGGAATGTGTGGGGCAGGACCCCAAAATGTGGGGCAGGGTCCCAAAATGTGGGGCTGGGGTCCCAAAATGTGGGGCAGGACCCCAAAATGTGGGGCAGGGACCCAAAATGTGGGGCAGGACCCCAAAATGTGGGGCTGGGGCCCAAAATGTGGGACAGGACCAAAAATGTGGGGCAGGGACCCAAAATGT